>NW_015555726.1:523468-527143 GCF_001515605.1 Sinocyclocheilus anshuiensis
TAATTTAATTTAGTTATTTTATTTTATTTTATTTTATTTTATTAAATTTTTGGATTAAATTTTATATTTTATTTTCAAATATCAGTTGTGCAGTAAGTTGTTCTTTCTTCAGTGAACACACATGCACAGGCTGTCAGAAACAATGAGCCAAGAGGTGAGACTGTTGTGATATGATTTAACACTTTAAATGTGTTTTAGAGTGATTTTGTGACTATATGTCGGAGTTTAAATAGTTTTTATATAAACATTTGTTTATATCAGTTAACAGAGGTGTTACAAACTCCCAAAGACCAGCCAGATCACGGAGAGAGGAGAGAGATGACAGTAAGACGCGCATCTCACACTTTTACTCGTGTATATATAATCATCTGTAGTTTATCATTTATAGTTTCTCACTCTACAGACGAAAAGAGTCACAGTTCATTGAGACCAAGAGAAACGCAAAGAAGAGAGGAAAGAGAAAACAATGATGGTGAGAATGAGACATATTCATAAAGATATAAAGACAAACATCAGTCCAGTGTAGTTTTGCTCATTATTTGTGATTTCTCAACAGTGAGATCAAGAGGAAGACCGAGAGGAGAAGACAGAGATCAGGGTGAGTTTTAGTGGATGAAAGATGTCCAGGTCATATGCTATAATCAAAAGACAGAAAAAGGAAAAAAAAGAGAGATATTTTGCAGAAAGTAAATTGAGCCTATTTTTATAACCATAAAGAGTATTTTGCATTATATACTTTGACAATCAAACACATTTTTTTCAGTCTCATTATCATAGTGTGTCCAGCTATTTTTATTACATTTGCGTGATTCAATGGTTTATTATTTTAATGTTACTTCAATACAGTTTTTATCAGTACAACACAACATCACTACCATGATCTTCATTTGTGAAAACTATAATTTAAATGCTTTATACATGTAAAATTGTTTACAGTTTAAATACTTCATAAACTTTAAATCATTTACTATTTAAATACTTTATACATGTAAATAGTATAGATGCAATTGTGCAGATTAAAATTAAAATATGATTTAAATAATTAAAAACCTTAAATACTTTATAAATACTAATGAGAAGTAGAGGAGAATATGTCATGAAAAAATGTCAATGCCAAAAATCGACGTTTTCTTACATTTTGAGCAAATATGTTTTCTTTTTTTCCCTCTATTTGATTCTGGAGTGAAATATGACTCAGACATATCCTGACATTCACCCTAGTGTCAGTTATTTTGTTGTTGTTCAGTTTTGTGTGTTTTATTAATATCATAGTAGTCATGGACAGAGAAAATCAGAGCAGCACACAGAGCAGAAGCACACGTGATGAAGAACAAGGTGAGGTTTAAATAAAAGATTTTCAGTGTGGTGTCAGACTCAAGTTTATATACATTGCGTAAACCAACCTCACAGTTTATAAAGCGGTTTTCCTTTGAATTGTCAGCAGACCGCTGGAGTTTGAGTTCAATCAGACCAAGACTGAGGAGAGAGGACAGAGAACAAGGTGACGTTTGATTCATGTCTAGTTTTTGGAAATTTTCCACCTACTTTAAGAATCACATCATGTTTGTGTCTGTTTTCCCTCGCGACAGTCAATGGAGAAACACAGCAAAGATCCCACGCTGTGGACAGACAGCAGCCGGCCAGACAATGTGAGTGACAGCAGCTCAAATCAAATCAAGATGTTGTGTTTTTAATCCCATTTATAAATTTCCCTCATTGTGTTCTTCATCAGCGGACAGATGGAGTCTGAGCTCTCTCTTACCCAGAAACAGGAAGAAGAGACAGGACACAGGTGAGCGCAAGAATACACACTCTAAATGAGGACAAATGATAGACTTCTGTTGCTTTTATGTACAGCTAACTAACTTTTGGGGACAAATGTGTGCCTGAAGTATACTCGCATAAACCCTCACACAATGAAAGCAAGCTTAGCTTGTTAAGAAATCTTTACTAGTCATTCTGGTTTGTCTTGCGTCCAGATAAACGCCTGTATTTCCTGCTCATGTGAACTGTGGTCTAAGCATTTCTATCAAGTATCTCAAAATGTCCTCTTATATTTGTCTGCATTTGTTGCGTTTTCAAGCATGTGTCCAGCAACACAGAGCTAAATGTGTCCACTGGATTTAGAAACCTTTTCAATTAAAAATGTTTTGTCATCATCATAACGTCATCAAATTATTGCATGAAACATGATGTCATGTGTCGCATTTCAACCACTCACAGTGAAAGAGGCCACACCCACTATACAGGAGGCGGAGTCAGTGACACCTCGTAGCCCCTCCTCTGCCACTGCCTGTAAGTCACTCAGTGTACACTAGCGATTCAAGAATTATTTGAAAAGAAATGATACATTACATTTTAAATAAAATAAATAGTTTAGAAATTCATATAATTTACCATCTACATAATTAATGTATTCAAATACAAATAACAGTGAGAGGATGAAAAATGGTCATGAAAAACTAAATTATGTTGTTTAAATAATAAAACATTCATAATTATTTTATGAAACAAATGCATACTTTTATTCAGCAAGTTGCATTGAATTGATCAAGTGACAGTAAACACATTTATAATGTTACAAAAGATTTTTCTGAAGGATCATGTGACACTGAAGACTGGAGTAATGATGCTGAAAATTCAGCTTTACATCACCAGGTTAAAATATGTTCAAACAGAAAAGAGTTTCAATTATAATAATAATTCACAATATTACTGTTTTCACTGTATTTTATCAAATAAAAGCAGCCTTGGTAAGAGACTTTCAAAAACATTAAAAAAACACTACCAACCAACACACTTGACTTTTTCAAATTAGCTCTAAAAACTGAAAATCATTGTAATTGTTATATTATTAATTATCTAAACTATTGTTGACTGTATCTCTCTTCTCTCTGTAGGGGGAGAGCCAACAGAAGGTAATATTGAGGTTTTTGTTTGTTTGTTTGTAGTTTTACAGCTAGTTAAATTGTAGTTAAATGGATTGCATGTAGGGGAACGACTCCTAAGTGTCTTACTCTGTTTCTGTCTTTCTCTCCGTACAGTGAATCCCGGGCTGTTCCTGGACTCTCCTACCGACAGTCCCTTTGACAATCCTGCTTTTCCCACATGTCAGCATTTACAACAATATCTTTTACATTACACACACCATATTATGAAAGAAAGATGGATGGATGGATGAATGGATAGATGTATGGATGGGAAGTTGGATGGTGGATGGATGGACACATCATCTGAAAGACAGATGGATGGATGGATGAATGGGTGGATAGATGGATGGGTGGATGGGTAGATGGATGGATGGGTGGATGGATAGGTGGATGGATGGGTGGATGGGTGGATGGATGGGTGGGTGGGTGGGTGGATGGGTGGATGGGTGGAACGACAGAACGATAGATAGAACGATGGATGGATGGATGGATGGATGGGTGGATAGATAGATAGATGGATAGATCGGTGGGTGGATGGATGGATGGATAGATGGGTAGATGGATGGATGGATGGAACGACAGAACGATAGATAGAACGATGGATGGATGGATGGATGGATGGGTGGATAGATAGATAGATGGATAGATCGGTGGGTGGATGGATGGATGGATAGATGGGTAGATGGATGGATGGATGGAACGACAGAACGATAGATAGAACGATGGATGGATGGATGGATGGATG
>NW_015555726.1:527394-532531 GCF_001515605.1 Sinocyclocheilus anshuiensis
TATGAAGCCTATTTTTAGAACAACTGTGGGTGGGTGGATTGATGGACGGACGGATGAATGGGTGGATGGATGGATAAATGGATGGATAAATGGATGGGTGGATGGGTGGATGGATGGGTGGATGGGTAGATGGATGGGTGGATGGATAGATAGATGGATAGATGGATGGGTGGATGGATGGGTGGATGGATGGGTAGCTGGATGGGTGGATGGATGGGTGGATGGGTAGATGGATAGATGGATGGGTGGATGGATAGATGGATGGGTAGATGGTTGGGTGGATGAGTAGATGGGTGGGTGGATGGGTAGATGGATAGAAGGATGGTAGATGGATGTGTGGATGGGTGGATGGATAGATGGATGGTAGATGGATAGACGGATGGATGGGTGGATGGACAGATGGATGGGTGGATGGATAAATGGTTGGATGGATGGATGGATGTGTGGATAGATAAATGGATGGATACATGGTTGGGATGATGGATGGATGGTGGATGGATAGAAAGATTATCTAATGAACTTTACACCACCATATGAATCAGAAATAGAATAGTGTCACTTTAATGTCCTATTAAAATGTGTCCATTTTATTTTTCAAAACAGCATAATTTTTTTTCAAATATGCAAGTTTTCATATTTTCTTACAGCCTGTTTCTTTTGTCTGACATTTTCTTCTTTTTTTTTTATAGTGAGAGAAATTAACATTGACAGTATTCAGGCCCCAGAGCCCAGAACCAAAGATGAGTTCTTGCAATGTGAGTTTATTCCTCATGTATTGTTCTTTTCATTCTATTTCAAGTTCACTTTCTCATCTATATCTCTCTGTCTGTCTCTTTCTCTTATCTCTCTCTCTCTCCCCATTAGATGCTTGTGATTTGACCCTGGATCCAAACACAGCCCATCGGCGTCTGGTCCTGTCTGATGGAGACACTGTAGCCACGCTTCAGCAGACGTCTCGGCTGTACCTTGACCTCCCTCAGCGCTTCGACGGCTGGACGCAGGTGCTCTGTCTCCACCCCCTCTCCTCCGACCGCTGCTACTGGGAGGTGGAGTGGAGGGGGCGTGGCTCCTATCTGGGTGTGGTCAGTGGTTCCATACCCCGCAAAGGGGCAAATTCAAGGGCGGGGCTTGGGTATAACAGCCAATCATGGAGCTTGGAGCTGTCAGACATGTGCTGCGCAGCCATGCACGGCAATCAGAAGGTGGAGATCCCTGTGACCTACAGCCCTCGTGTCGGGGTGTTTCTGGACAGGACCGCAGGGACTCTGACTTTCTATAGCGTGGATGATGAGTTGGTTCCTCTCCACACGTTTCAATGGTCGTTCCCAGCATCGCTGTACACTGCGTTCGGGGTGGGCTGTGGGGTCGGCGTGGGGCTAGGTTTTGCCATGGGGCAGTTCAGCTCTGCGTCAGACAGCATTAAAATCTGTCCCTTGTGAACTGAGTGAATCTCACAAAAACATATGCAGGTCATATTTCACCAAAAATCCAAAGAAAAAATAATAAATTATATTTTGCATAACGAAAATGAAGCCTATTGGTAAGACCGAAATTTTTCAAGATTCAGCATTTTTTGTACAATTTTATAATTATGATTTTCATTTCTGCAATACAGCCATGTTAATCATTCTGTCTAGACATTTTTTAAATCCGTAAAATATTTTATTCATATAACTAATAAATTATAATTATAATTTTTTTAATTATAGTAATGAGAAGTGAGATGTAATTATGCTTAATTGCCATACAAATGCATACCTTAAATCTCTTAAATGGTTTGAAACATGATTTATTTTATGCAAAATATATATATATTCTTTCCATTGAACATGTTTTTCCCACCCTTTTTTTGGATTGTATGGTTATGGCAAATCATTACTAATATAAAGTATTAAAATAATTATTAATATAAATTTAAATATGTAATTAAATTATACTTAAAAATAATTGTTCTGGCTTCAGTTTTATTTTTATTAAAATTCAGCACATTTTCACTTTCATAGCTTATTGCTCAATATTTGTTTGTAATTCTCATCATGCAATTATAATTTTAATATTGGCAGTACAGCAAGACAGTTTTTTTTTTAATCTAAAAAAATAAAATAGTTTATTCACCGTAATAAGAACGATAATGAAAGAGATGTTTAATTTTTTAAAATGCAAAATAAATGTATTTTTCTCTTCTAGACACCCGTTTATCCATCCTTTAAGGGAAAAAAATAATGTAAAGCAATATAATAATGATTTGTACTGTCAGTATAATATACCAAAATTGTTTGTACACTTAAAATTAACTTGAATAAAAAGAACATTTTAGCTCCTGTGTATAGTTATCAAACTCCTCGGGATGAAATACCAGGGACACCGAAGTTGAATTTGCATGTTTTATTATAAAAAAATCCAACAATACACGGCTGACACAGGGTTCTGACAGCTAAACACAGGAAAACACACCATGTCAACAGCACAAAAGAAATCACATGGTGCTTGATGTCACAGCTTGTGGCATCATCTTCAAGCATTGACCTTTGACCTCAATGGCAGCAGAGAGCTTATTGACATCAACAGCAGGATGTAAATAAAGACACTTTGATACAGAAATCAAGTCATGCGTTTAGTACACTTCAGCTGGGAACAGAGAGAAAGCTAGTGATGTATAAATGCAGCAAACATGCTGGTATTGTTCTGAAGAGGTGATATGATGTGATTGATTTTACCAAGTTTAGTTTGAACCACATTTAGATTTGTTTGTGTTCTTGGCATAGTTGACAAAAGCTCACTAAATGTCACTCCTGCAACCGTTTCTGAACCAAACTGATGGTTGTGCTGTCATCATGTCATTTACTACAAAGCACAAAAGTCCGTTTACCACAAAAACAAACACATCCACATACATTTTGGCTTAGAAAATGACAATTCAGAAACTAGATGAAACTAGAGTCCCTTCTCAAACTCCACCAAAAACATGAAATATATTAAAATCCCACTCTTAGCTGAAAGGTTAGTAAATAATATTAGCTGTCTCAGGTTAAATGTATTAACATACTCTATTCTTACCTTATTGTTAGATAACACACGTAATGCCTATTTACTAAAAACACAATTCTAGTGGGTTAAAAATGAAAAGTGCATAAAATGAGGAAAGAAGGGAAATCAGTGAAGATGACAAGGAAGCACATTCGGTGTCTTTAAGGAATTAATTCAGGGGTCAAAGTGTCAAGACCATGTAATATAATGGTTGACCATCTTTAGGGCTACTTTAGAAAGGTTTCTGTATTCACTAAAATACAATTTCTATGCTTTATATTTAAGAGGGGTAAATGCAAACTCCCTTCTCTTCAGGTTTCAGTTGCAGAATCCTCTTAAGCTAAACTTAAAGTACAATCTGCAGTGATGCCTTTTGACTGTACATATGAACAAATCACTCATTTCCCTTAAATACACAGTCCCTGAATATTATTTCAACAAGGTTACATGTAGCAGAACACGTGCCTTTACAAACCCAAATATATCCTGAGCACTCCAGGTCTGCTCTTTTGTGACAAAACTTCCCAATAACCAGTTGATTCAGTGCAAAGAAATAAGAGGAGCTTATGTCCAGATACACCAGCATACTAAGGGACACAAATGCTTGCTTAGACCTTTCATCTGTACCTGTAACGATGCAAAAAATAGACAATATGGGCAGGTAGATGTTCTACTAAATGTCTAAAAGGCTTTAGCTATCTATAATGCAGGACAGACTGAACAACTACACAGAGAAACTTTCAGGAACTGCTGAGTGAATTAAGACAAACCCCTAAAATGAAGCTGTGGAGATGCGACCATCCATTTCACTTGCCATATTCCATTCTCGTTCGTGTTCATCACCTCAATCTTGTTCATATGATTCACTAGGGTGAATCAAAGTGACAGTAAATTCACATTAAACCTACAGAAACCCTCATATTTCCAGTCCTTTATAGCATTCCTTTAACTTCTTTCCATCGATTCAACATTCAACAACCCTCGACACGTACATATCCCTTCCTGATCTATCCACCACTTCACAGCTCCACAGCCTCACGTGTTAATGGAGAGAAAATAAGTGCCATGACTTGTTAAGGAAACTAAATAAAGGATAAAGACATAAATGAACAATAAAGGAAAAAAGAAATTTAGACTGGGAAAAATGGGATTAGAAATCTGTTTCCTCTTGAGTGCTTCAAGGCCTTTAAAATCTTCATTTTTACATAAACATGGCAACAAGACACTTTAACTTCATTTTTGTGCTTTAAAAACAACCTTAAATGTCTTTCAGCCTCTTTTTCCAAGGAGCAGATGGTTTAATCAAGGATATGAGGGATAGATATAAAGTCACTCCTGTTGGTCAGAGACCACGCCCACATTCTTATGAATTATGCAAGTGGGGCGGGGCCTGAGAAAGGGAGGCGTGTCTACGTGTGCGGCGCGGTTCGTTTAGATTCCTCCATGGTGGAGTGGGAAGGGCGAGGTGAGTAGGGTGAGGGGGCGGGACAGGAAAGGACGGACTGGAGACAGATGCGCTACGGCGGCCAACCATAGCAGGCAGACTTTGATTTCGCCGAAGCCCATCCAATAAGCTGCCGCCTCCTGTTGCTAGGAAGGTGGCAGATTCCTGTGGATGTGTGCCTTCGGCGTCTGACCCTTGGAGGACTTTTTTATCCAAGCCTAGTTTGCGGAGATGCTCCATGAGGTTGACGGCGTGGCAGTCGGGTTTGATCGATTGCCCATGAGGGGATCGTTCAGGGCTGAGGAGATCCGGTCGCGGGGCACGGCCAAGTTTCAGCCCGTAAACATCTTGCAGGAAGAGCTCAGCGGGACGGGACGCCAAGAAGTTGTCCGAAGAGGTGGATCGGGAGTCGAAGGGCACAGGGGAGGGGCATGGGGAGTTTGGAGGAGTGCTGGGACGAAGACGTAGAGAAAGAGGCTTTTTGGGTGCCGCCATAGCGGCGGGACCCTGAGCAGAGATGCCTTTCTCCAGCAGGTCTTATTATATATTAACATTATATATATTAACAGAGTTGAGAAAGATTAAGTGCCATAATAAAATATAATAAATAAATGATCATTTAAAAAAAAAAGATAAATTGAAAATAAATAGACACCACTTTTATTT
>NW_015555726.1:532690-532898 GCF_001515605.1 Sinocyclocheilus anshuiensis
AGAATCGCCCATACTCAACCTACAGGGTGTGACTGGAGTGCTGGGACCGGTCCGGAGAGAACTTGGGGTGTAATCACTCACAGAAGGACTACAGGCAGAGCTGATAAACAGAAAGAAAAGAGTAATATGATCAAACACATCCACGCATAAGAATATATCACCAAAAAATAATAATAATAAAAAATAAATAAATTACACACATACATAC
>NW_015555726.1:532908-548674 GCF_001515605.1 Sinocyclocheilus anshuiensis
TAACAAACATACAGTGCAACCACTCTCACTCATCAGCGTATGACTCTTTTGAACCGGTTCTTTTTTGTGTTTTTTATTAGTTTCTACATAAAAGTTCTTTATAATGAACAAATCAGTCTCCAACTCACTTGCATACTAAAATCTGATGGTTCCTGACTTACTAAAGTAAAAATGTGCAGTTCAGTAAGGCACCGAACACAACAGCAAAAATAAAGACAGTTCTAAAATGATTCACACCCTTAAGACTTGTACACACCGGGACGATTATCGCGCACGCTTATCGCCGACGTTTTTTCGACGCGTCTTTTGTGTTCATACCCAAGCAATTTTCGCAGGCGATGAGCCGAGTGAACGTGCAAATTCACTCCCTGACATTAGATGGCGCTTAATGAAAAACAGAAATACCCCGGTACACATCGAATCCTATTTGATCTGCAATTCCTCTCCATAACAACTCCCTCTTATTGAGATTTTTGTAGTCGCTGTCGCGTTTGTCATAAAGCCCTTTGTGTTCAGACACCAATGAGACCAGCAGCTCTACATTCATCTTGCCATGCATCTTCTTGGTCTACTTCGTTAGGTATCAATGTGTGCCCGGCAAGACCGTTTTGTGCTTGAGCGCCACCAAGTCGTGTTTTACTGTAACTTCAGCAGCTCCAGGCACGTGAACAAAAGTGCCAGTCTCATTGGTCGGCCAGTTTTT
The DNA here is from genome assembly GCF_001515605.1 of Sinocyclocheilus anshuiensis. Taxonomy (NCBI): domain Eukaryota; kingdom Metazoa; phylum Chordata; class Actinopteri; order Cypriniformes; family Cyprinidae; genus Sinocyclocheilus; species Sinocyclocheilus anshuiensis. The sequence goes on from NW_015555726.1 coordinate 533,612, forward strand.
AACGTGGTGCGTCAAACCAAAAAAAACGAGCCCGAGGCGTTTTTAAAAAAATGACGATTTTACGCCTCGCGTTTTGCGCGTCGGTGTGCACACTCACATTGGCGCCCTTTGTTTAGTCACGAGGCGTTAAACGTCGGCGATAATCGCGTGCCATATTCGTCCCGGCGTGAACAAGCCTTTAACCTGCTGTTTATTAGTGGTGATAGATGTTGTACCTGGGTGTCACCTGTGTGCTGTCACTAGGATGCAGGATCCGGCAGGTAGTGAAGGTGTATGTGGAAAAAGTGGAGCTCTGATATTTCCCAGGATTTATAGCTAAACAAACAAAAAGTGATCAACAAACATGCATTATTATACAGGAACTGGAAAGCAAATGGGTGTCTGCAGTGACAGTTATTTACCTGTAGAGGGCGCTTTACATCCGAGATTCAGCTCAAACTGTGGAGCCGCTGATCCTGAGATTCCAGAACTAACTGCAGGAGCAGCGCTGGCTGTCAGGTTAACTGCTGTTGCTAAGGAAACAGCCATTGCTATGGGCACAGGGGAATTCCTGAGGGATGCAGGAAGGAGCGGGACATTAGCTGGACTTTGGACACACCTCCTCTCTCTCTTCTCTTCCGGAGTTGACGATGAGCGCACATTAAACGTGATTCCTTCCTCCTCCTCCTCCTCTTTTATCTTTGCATCCTGTGGCTCCTCCTCTTTTCTCTTATGTTCCCATGGTAGTTTCTCCTGGTCTTCGTCCTCTTCGAGGTCATTCAGGTGGTAAACACTGTCCTGAGGGAGAGGGCGGAAGCCTTTGGTAACTACGCCCGGATGGGGGTCTAGAATGGTGGCCAGGTGAGGTTTAGCGAGCTGCTGCCAGTGATGAAGAGTCAGAGAACCTGAAGATCAAGCCAACAGGAACAAATACTCAAGAAACAGGGTAACACTTTACAATAATATGCAATTTGGTAACATTAGGCATCATGAACAATGATCAATATTGCAACAGAATTTATTAATTAACGTTAAATGTTAAATTTCTACATATACACTACTGTTCAAAAGTTTGTTACCATGGATAAGAAATTTTTTAATAATAATAATAATACAGTTTCGTGAGCAGCAATTCAGCATATTAGAATGATTTCTGAAGGATCATGTGACACTGAAGACTGGAGTAATGGTGCTGAAAATTCAGCTTCATCACAGGAATAAATTGCATTTTACAATATATTCATATAGAAAATTGCAAATTTTAAATTGCAATAATATTTTACATTATTACTTATTTTGCTGTATTTTTGATCAAACGCAAAGTTTCTATTTCTGCGACGTCGTGGCTAGAACAACAACATACAAACTATGGTAAAAAGGTTTAATATTAGATGATTAGATGCTAAACGTGTCCATTTTGTTGGGAGTGCTGTACGCTTCTGAATGGCTGTGATATTTGAGTGATTCTGTCGCATCTCGATGTCGTGTCGCGTCTGGTGTGGACAGCCTAATTGCTTGACGCTGGAATCTTGTCACGTCACGTCTGGTTAGGACACAAAGACTTTTCAAAAACATTCAAAATCTTACTGACCTTAAACTTTTGAATGGTGTAGTGTATTCTAATACATTTGAACAGTTTTAAACCGTATATTAATATTAATATATTTTATGAACACACATTAACAATAATATATTTATACAATAATCTAGATTAATAAATGATCTAAAAATAACATTTAACTTGCTGAAACTAATTTATGAATTAAGCCATAAAGTGCTACAGGAAATGCTCACAGCGCATACAGGGATTAGTTAACACTTTGTTTAATCCCTTATGAACATAAACCAAAAAGTACATGCCAAAAAACAAAAAAACTAAACAAAACTTGGCTCTTTTTTCTGCACACTATCCTCTACTCACCTTCCATTGGTTTAACAATTTGCAGTTTTTCAGGCAGAAATGTCTTGAAACAGCTGGAGGAGATGGAGAACTCTGATAGGTTGGTGAAAGATGAGACGGTGCTTCCCATTGGTGAACTGCAGCTGCTCCCGCCCCCTTCTGACTCCGCAGCCGCCAGCTCCTGCAGCTTCCGCTCTCTTTCAACCTGGAAGAACTGTCGCTCGCACAGGAAGTTCTGCCTCCGCAGGGAGAGGCAGTTTAGGGCTGACGTAAGGTCATTTCCTCTGGGAGAGCCGGGCTGACCCAGACGAGAGTTCTCTCTGCAGCACGCGCACACACACACACACACACACACACACACACACACACACACACACACACGTTAGAAACACACAAAAGCATTGTGGGTATAAACACATTGTGCAGTCACACTCACTTGGTGGTGTCCACGTCTCCATCTCGTTCCTCTGTGTTGGGTGTGTGTGATTGATAGGGCACTGGGGTCATGACCACGCCGCTGCGGGCGGAGCCAGGGATCGGAGGCACTGCGGCAGCTGCTCTCATCACCGACTGATTGACAGACCGCACCGTCTGGAACACACGCTTATGGGTCGACCTTCAGACAGAGCAGACAGGGGTCAAAGGTCAGTCCTGCTGAAGGATAAAATGACTATTATAAACATAACTCTGTGTGTGAGGGAGAATGGTGAGCATTACCTCTGGTCCTGAAAGGTGATTTCCTCTTCTACACTCAGCTCTCTTCTCATACTACCTTCAATCTCAGCTGCCAAAGAATCCTGAAGGACACAAAAAATGAGCAATGATTATAGAACTGTTAACTCAAAGCAAAGAGACAGAGACGGGTTCATGCAAAAATAAGTGTTATTTAAAAACAAATAAAAAACAAAATCAAATGAAATGAATTAAAAATAAATAAAATAAAACACAAATTAAATAAAATGTAAAAAAATAAATAAAATAAAATAAACAAAAACATTGAAAAATGGAAAAAAACCTAAACTAAATAAAAAATGAAATAACACACACACACAAAATAAAATAAAAACCTGAATAAAATTCAATAACAAAAAAAGAAAAATGAACAATAAAATTAAATAAAAGAAAAATGAAATAAAAACAATGAAGCAGAATGAATAAGTGAAATAAAAACAAAATGAAATACAACAAAATAAAACAAATAAACAAGAAATTACAATGAAATAAAATAAACAAGTAAAATGAAACAAAATGAAATAAACCAAACAACAACAACAAATTTTAATAAAACTTGACAGTTGTGCTTGCCAATGCAAAACATAATGCTGGGAAGTTGTGGGAGGTTCTCCATTTCTATATACTTTAATATATATATATATATATATATATATATATATGTCTATACTATATATACAATGTTTTTGCAAATAATTGTAACCACTATTATGTTACATAATAATAATTAATACAATAATAATACAATCATATATACATCCATTCTTTTTTTAATATTTATTTAAACATGCCTAATTATAGCCCAAATTACAATACCCACCCATTAAAACACACGATCGCCACCAAATTTCATGCACTATTATAGAAGTATAACGGTTATAATTATTTATGAAAATATATAATAGATTAATGCATTAAGAATATCTAACATATCTAACATATGCAGGTTACTGAACTGGCTTGTATTAAGAACAGATGTGATTGGAAAAAATGTCATTTTAACAAACAAATGTGTGTGAGAGAGCTGGAGGTGTGGAGGTCTCTCACCATAGCATAGAGTCCGTACGACAGGTGTCTGCCCAGGCCTGCAGATGGCGTGTTCTTACTGCGCAGCTCCTTAATCTCCTCCTGAGACTCGTGCAACATTCCCACACACTCTGCATTCCTGTCTGACAGCTCCTTCAGCTAAAACACACAGACACAGTTTATATTCCACGGGCCGCTGGGATGTCTCATAATACCATAATCACGTTATCGACTTATTGTACGACCTTGATCATTTTTATTTTTCCCATTGTGTTTAGATGCGTTTCATAAAATGGTCTTAAAATGACAACCATATTGTTTATTGCAGTTACGTCTGGGACAATTTATACATGAGATTACAGACATGATCACCACAACACTTCCAGGTCACTATGGTCACTGCATTTATTAACCAACTCTGTCCTGTAACACGTTATAACACTCCAGCCTTTATGGACACATTTCAAGTGCAATGATGAGACGGACACACCACATGAATGAATGAAGTTACATGAGTTTACAGCCTTCTCTAAGTCACAGTGACTAAGCTGCTTTGCCTTAAAACTTGAAAATGCTTTAAGATCTTAAAGCAAGTGGATTAATCCTTAAAACACTGTATTTAAGTAAAACTTAATCGGAATGATCAGTCTTAATCCAGATTTGCAGACGCAGAGCTGTTTGAGCTGCAGTATGCATTGTACCTCTGCTGTGAGCTGCCGTTGTGCTTCCTTTGAGGCTTGCAGGTGAATTCTCAGCTCTTCTTTCTCTAGTGCCAACTGAGAAACAAACACAGACATACACAATTATACATCAACATACAGTAAAATTCAAGTTTGTTTTTCTTCAATGTTTTTGAATGTCTCTTAGGCTCAGCAAGGCTGTATTTATTTGATCAAAAATACAATAAAAACAATAATATTGTGAAATATTAGCAGTTTTCTTTTTGAATATATTTTAAATATATTTTAAAATATAAGAATTGTCAGCATCATTACTCCAGTCTTCAGTGTCACATGATCCTTCAGAAATCATTCTAATATGCTGATTTGCTGCTCAAGAATCATTTCTCCTTATCAACGTTGAAAACGGTTTATATTTTTGTGCAAACCGTGATTTCTTCAGGATTCTTTGATGAATAGAAAGTTCAAAAGAGCAGCATTTATTTGAAATAGAATCTTTTGTAACATTATAAATGTCTTTACTGTCACTTTTGATCAATTAAATGCGTCCTTGCTGAATAAAAGTGTTAAATATGGCATGCATCCTGACCTCTTTGACTCGTTGCTGGAGCTCTACGATCTGTGAGAGGAGATGTGTAATCTCCTCCTGATGTCTCATTAACTCCTCGTTCTTCTGGGAGAGCTCATCCGCCAGTGTCACCATCTGACTGTTTGACTCCCCTGTTAATTAAACACACCGAATAAATAAACCTACAGCAGTCAATACGTATATTTACATGCACGACAATCTGAATGAATCCAATCCGCTTTCTCTTTATATGAACCCTAAAGCAATCCGATTCATATAATTGTTTACATGTGCACAACATGCATTCCAAACAAAACTTCAGCACATGTGCAGCAGCCAGACGTCACATAATGTCACCGGAGCATGTTTTCATGATTATTATTTACATGATTATTTTTTTCTATTAATCAAATTATTTCATTTTTACACCATCCCTTCCAATCCAAACTTAATTCGGATTGAGCTCAGTCGGACTGATTGTGGTGTTCACATGAAGACTTTCCAGTCCGATCTGATTATTTAGCTGCATATAAACACAGCTGATGTGATTTTACTGAGGCTCTGTTTCAAACCCTAGAGAGCCGCCCAGCCAACATTTTTAGGCATCATCGGCGTTCTTTGAGCTTAAAGGCGCTTCCAAAATTGCACACTGGCCAAAATCAACAGCAGTTACATGTATTTTTCATATATGTATTTCAACAGACAAAAAGGGTCCTTAACAGTCCATTTGTGAAGGACAAAGTTAATGAGGTTTTATTTGGTTTATGATGCTGCTTTCAAAGGCAGACGCCCATGTAGACAGTATACAGACTCTCTAAATTAGGAGCTTGACAGTCTACGCAGATACTCACGTAGCTCTTTAACGCAGTCGTTCACCAGCTGCTGTTCTTTCTCCTCATAAGTAATGGTCTCCGTCTTCAGGTGACAGGCCTGAAAATCAGACAGAAAATCAGAGGTCACGCTTTCATAAAACCCTTACGCTCCTGAAATATCAGCCAGAGCTCATGACGCACCTCTGATCTCAGAGACAGGTTCTCCTCCTCCAGCTCCAGGAGTTTGGACTGCAGGGCCTCCAGCTGGCTGAGGGCGGCCCCTGCGGGATGACGTAGCGGCGTGGAGCAGCTGGAGTCGGTCTCGCTCTCCTCGCTGGCGCTCGCCACCATACGGAGGAGTTCATCCTTCTTCGCCAACTCATGCTGAAGCTGATGAACCTGATAGAGCGATTACATGTAAGACTTTGAAGCCAGCTAATACACATTTAGCCTAAATTTTTTCATGTCAAAGCATGCTGTACTTGGTCTATGGCCTGCGCTAGCTGCTCCTCCAGAGATTCGTTTCGCTCCTGCAGCACGTGGTTCCTCTGCAGGAGAGACTGACCGATCCGAGCGGCCAATTCCAGGTCGCGGTCCCTCTGCGGGACGACACCGTAATGCAAACAGACAACCAATCAAGAGCTGTTACTAACGAAAACTAGACAAAGCATTTTCTCACAGTTTGCTGACCAATCACTCACTTCAGCCAGGAGGTGTGTGACCACGTCAATGTCATTGTAGGTCTTGGTCATCTGCTCAACCCGGTCAGCGCTGAGGACTACAGCGAGAGAGACACAGACAACACAAGATAAATGTGAATGCATGTAAAAAAAAACAAATACTGGCATCTATACTAGCAGTGCATATTCAGCGAGACACACCAAAACAGGAAGGTGTAAAAACACCCACACGCCATATGGCAAGCCCTACACATGCAATACACACACACACAACTCCTAACACTGCAATAACATCATGCACAAACCCAAAGTGCATTCAAAAACACTCGCATTCAGATTCACTATTAAGTGCATGCACTAAACTACTGTTCAAAAGTTTGGGGTCAAAAGTAGTAATTGATTTATTTTTATTGCCATGTCAGCATCTTTATTGAAAAATTAAGTTGGAACACAAGAGTTACATAAACACAAAATAAAAACCAAGCAAACACCAAAATACAGCACGATTTAACAACAAGATTTAAAAGATTCTTTTTTTTTTTTTTTAAAGAAATGAATAATTTTATTCAGCAAGGCTGCATTAATTTGATCAAAAGTGACAGTAACCTAATTTATAATGTTACAAAATATTTCTGTTTCAAATAAATGCTGTTCTTTTGAACTTTCTATTCATCAAAGAATCCTGAAAAAAAAAAATGTATCGTAGTTTTCACAAAGATATTCGGCAGCAACTGTTTTCAATATTGATAATCAAAAATGTTTCTTGAGCACTAAATCAGCATATTAGAATGATTTCTGAAGATAATTACATTTTACAATATATTCACACAGAAAACAGTTATTTTAAACTACAATAATATTTCACAATATTACCGTTTTTACTGTATATTTGCAAAAATTAATGCAGCCTTGGTGAACACTAAAAAAAAAACTCTTACCAACCCCAAACTTTTGAACAGTAGTGCACATGGATCTAAATCTAAAGTCAGTTTACTCTACACTACCGACGGCTCTCTACTGTGTATAATAACCAGTGTTGGGGAAAATTACTTTTAAAAGTAATGCATTACAACATAGCGTTACTCCATAAAAAAGTAACGAATTAGATTACTTAGTTACTTTTTATGGAAAGTAATGCGTTACGTTACTTTTGCGTTACTTTTTAAATCTGGACAGGGCTTTGAAAAAAGTAATCCGATTACGTAACTCGCGTTACTTGTAATGCGTTACCCCCAACACTGATAATAACCACTAGAACTTTAAAGAGGTCATATTTTCCAGCTCCTTTATTTTTTCCTTAAGTCAAACTAATAATTCTTGTCAAGATTGCACCAAAACTGATTTAACAGTGTCTCATTTATAGAATTTTTTATTGTTCCATATTGACAAGCAATAAATCTTAGCCATCCCAAACAGATGCAAAATCATCAAGACACGATTTTGTCTCATCGAGCAACAATTTCTCTTTCAGCATGGACAGGCAACTTGCTTGCTGCACCATCCATTATTAAATAGGATGATTTGGCCACTGTACCTTTAAGGCTTCATGCAAATGAGATTTGTTACAGTATGATTGGCTAACATCTTTGCATGTGAAATGCGTAACAATTCCAAGTCTTTAATACTTAATAGGAGTTTGTGTTAATGTGCTCATAGTTAAGTTTAGTTTCAATAAATGTTGTTTTGATTCTTCATAGTATATCAAACTCCTTTTTTTCCCAAGTTTTCCATGATATGACCCCTTTAATGTGAGTTTCAGATGGCTCTAGGACACTGCAGCACAGTTAACACACCAGACTAGGCATGCTGGTTGCCTGAGGTCAAATACTAGCTAAATACAAATACTAAAATAGAAGCAGAAACTAGGAAGGACAGGAGTACGGTAAAACAGATGAGTGGAACATAGACAGATAAAGCATCAGACAGACCACGTGTTACCTTTAGAGAGGCTGTTAGAGCCATTATGAGGAGAAGAGGAACCAACAGCTAGAAATGCTGCAGAGGGAATGAGAGAAAGAGAACGAGAGAGAGAGAGAGAGAGAGAGGACAGAAGAAGAGAAATTAGATGCTGAGGAACTGTGCTAAACATCCACTGATGGAGAAAATGAGAAACACCATGACCAGCATAGAGAGAGAGAGAGGGATAAAGGAGGAGTAATGAAGCACCTGACAGCAGTCACTGTCCCGTGAGTGCTCCTGGATTAAAATAAATGCAGTCGCATTAGGTTTTAACACACACACACGCACGCACGCACGCACACACACACGCACACACACGTTTACCTAGATGTACCTAGGACGCACTGGAGCTTATGCTGTGGATCAGTTCATTTAGTGTAAATGGTTTTATGAATTCTGCACTAGCAAACCACAGTCAAGTCTTGAAAAGATCTTCTTGAAAATTGTCAGAGCTAGAGTTCATGCTGAATGTTGAAACCAATCCATTCTTACTTACTGAAGTTAATCGCTATTGCCATTGTCCTCTCTTGATCTGTTACAGTAATAATCTGCTGCCGCTAGTACTCATGATGAACCCAAAGAAATGTAAAGACCAAATAGACTCTGTTGAATGATAAACACTCATACAGCAGTAACAGTAATGTATGCTAATGATTTATGTTATATAATAGAGGATATTCTCCTGTAATCAGAGTCACCATCAGATCATTTAGATTGAAACACAGATTAAGAGATTATCTGCTTTATGACCAACACTTACATTTAACTAGACTTTAAATAAAACACACAGGAGATCTGCCTCCAAACTACAGCCAAGTAAACAATGATAGGTAAATATTTAACCTGCTGTAAATATCCAAACTTTAACCTAACTCTATATATATTAATATCTAGCTCATCAGCATAACAAGAATGAGTGCAAATGAGAAGTCTTGTATACTCACCAAGGCTGCATTTATATGATTATAAAATACAGTAAAAACAGTAATAATGGGAAATATTATTTCAATTTAAAATAACTGTTTTCTGAATTTTCAGCATCATTACTCCAGTCTTAAATCATTCTAATATGCTGATTTACTGCTCAAGAAACATTTCTGATTATTATCAATGTTGAAAACAGTTGTGATGTTTCATATTTTTGTGGAAACTGTGATACATGTTAGTTTAGGATTGTTTGACGAACAGAAGAAGAGCGTTTATTTGAAATATAAATCTTTTGTAAAATTATAAATGTATTTTACTGTCGCTTTTGATCAATGTAATGCATCCTTGCTGATTGAAAGTATTAATTTCTTTAAAGAAAATCTAAATCAAACTTTTGAATAGTAGTGTACATCTTTACATGCTAAATTTCCATGCATTCATCAAAATTCCAAATACAATCACTGAAATGATTTATTCTCAATCTCCAGCTCTCTCTAATACACACACTCACACACACACACACACACACATCTCTTATGAATCTAACAGTGCATCTCTCTCAGATGAAGAATCTCCGTCGCGGCTGTTGCTCAACACATTCCTCTGTCCAAACCCAAACTGACTGAACGTCCATTACCACACAAAACACATGAACTGAGCAAGCCTCAAAAACACTCCTGACTCATGCCACAGATGCTCTGATCCGCTCGATCTAGTTCAGACGACCTTATATAAACTAAGTGTCATGAACAAACCTCAGCAATAAGTGACGCATTCGTAATCACAGACTTGTGGAGACCGTTGATCTCAGTAAACCATCAGCTGGTGTCAGTACGGTCAGTTCACTTCTACTATCACAGAAGCCATTGCAGTTTGCTGCAAATTTCTAAAACAGACAAAATGAGGGACCTGGGATTTTGCAAAAGCATGTAACGACGACAGAACACAATAACAGTGAAAAATGAATGTTTGACCTGCAATCTTGAGTGACCCTTCATCCTATTACCAGTGCTGTTATTGTTAACTAAAATACAATTAAAACTATTAAAGATCATTTTTGGTAAATGAAATAAATTTGCAATAAAATATTAATATTGGATGAAAAACTTTAACTTATATAAATGCAGTTAGTTGCAAAATATTTAAAATTATATATATATATATATATATATATATATATATATATAGTGTATAAATAATAGTAAAATAGCACTGCCTATTACAGATATAAAAAGAATCTGATTTGACTTGAAATTGATTTAATTAGATTAGCTGTAATTGCAGAAAAAAACTCCCAGCTCTAATCTGTTAAATGCAACTGATTTGACTTTGAATTAATTAGATTAGACATAATTGAATATAAAACACTAAATAACTGACTATTAACTGATTTCGCATAAAAAATGTACTGTAATGGCTATGGGATTTTTGTGAAAATTGCCAGTTGAGTTTATATAGACTTACATTAATTAAACCATGGTAATAAGGAGCCATCTATGGTTTTACTATAATCTTACTACTACAAACATTACAGAAAATGTTGGCTATTATGAAATATGTTAGGTTTTCATCAATAAGCTGGTAAATGGTGTATTGGGATTTTCTATTATGCCTCTCAATCTTTAAAATATGACTTTGTGCTCTTGTTCATGGCCTCTCATGTTCAACCCTCCGATTATAAACCTGAAATAGCCTCCATCTGCCCCCTCTATCCCTCTCAGTTTATTTTTAGTATCACATCATCATCCTAAAACTAGGGCAAAAAGTCTCAGCATGTCTCTGACTGTTTTCGCCTCTTTTCAGAGGAAACCTAAAGACTCTCCCTCACTCATTAGTGGTCCAGCAGGTACATGAGAGCCCGTCCACTCTGACCCCTGATTAGAACATGATTCATGAACAAATGGCTCTTATGGACCAGATCTGTTAATGAATCAAATCAATAGGACTAATGAACACTGACTTCAAATCAATCTAAAAAAAATTCTTGATGAACCCACTGACCTGATGTTTGTGTAGTTGAAGGGATAGTTCTGCTGAACACAAAAGAAGATATTTTGAAGATTGTGGGCAACCAAACAGTTGCTGGTCCCCATTGACTTCCATAGTATTTTTTATTCTATACTATGGAAGTCAATGGGGACCAGCAACTGTTTGGTTGCCCACATTCTTCATAATATCTTCTTTCATATTCAACAGAAGAAAGAAACTCATACAGGTTTGGAACTACTTGAGGGTGAGCAAATGAAAAAAAAAATTGTTTTTTTTGAGTGAACTTTCCCTTTAAATATACACAGTCATAATAGGAACTGAAAAAAATTGCTCTGTTTCAAAACTTAGAGTGTGTGTGTTTTTTTTTAAAACATCGCACAGCTCCAATCTGCTAAATGTGAAAGGCATGACTGTATGTCACACAAAAGCCCTATGACAAAGCCCTAAAACAGGCAATTAATCGTCATAATCGCAGCCAAATTTCATAATCGTGACAGCCCTATTAGTCAGCACTGACCGACTCTTAAAGATGACATCAGCACAAGTTGTTGGTCGCAGAGAAACATGAGCCTCCACTTCCTGTACACAGTGCAGAAATGAGCAGCACATGCCCTCAACAAAACTGCCACAAGAAGTCAAAGGAAACATTCAACAATGCCTTCATGCAGCGACGCAAACAGACACACACAATACATACTGCATTCACACACAGACGTGAGTTCACCCCACATGCCCTGTCCGTTATAGATGACCTTGCATTGTCCTGTAGTGTCTGTGATCGGCACAGATACTTCAAAATAAAACACGCTCACACACATGCTCAGTGCATGTACGCATCTCGATATGGTCTCACCTTCTGCAGCATATTGATCATAAAGCTCCTCATTCTGTATGTTTAGCACCGGCATGACTGCTCTTCTCTCCTCTCCTCTTTCTATCCATCCATCTGTCCCTCTCCCTCCCGCCAGCTCTGCTGTCAGCTGCACTTAAGAGACCTGACCACTGAATTCCTGTGCCCTTGCCAGGGACGGGCACACACACACACACACACACACACACACACACACACACAAGCATATGCACACCAGTGTAGGGCAATAGCAGCAATGCTACTAGCTTAACTGCATGTTTCAAAGGCGTGATAGAAGCTCAGCTGTTTTCAAAATAATGTAGATTTGTCAGTAACAAGCCACTTTTCCCACAGTGTCCTGTTACAAAATTATTAATTACAAAAATAATTATATAAAATTCGGTAACACTTTAATTTAAGGTGTCCTTGTTACACATGTTACATGTACTTACTATTATAATAACAATGAATTATGCATAATAACACGCAGGTTACCCTAAGCCAAACCCTAATCATATAGTAAGTACATGTAGTTAATTAATATTACTCAGTACTTAAATGTATAATTACACTGTAACAAGGACACCTTAAAATAAAGTGTAACCTAAAATTCAAATGATATGAAATAATTATAATAATTACAGTCAATATATTTTATCACTATGTACACACGCAGTTTTACTGCCGAGCAAACTGAGGTTAAAAAACAAACATGCTGTCCTAAAATGCCTCTTTCTCCCTTATGTAACATCAGAAAGTTTAATTGATTTTAATTCGTTCTGACAGTATGTAAATTAACCTATAACAAACATGAATTATTTATTCTGTTTATATGGGCAATGCATCCTGGAAAATAAAAACTGAACTGTAATAAAAACAAATGAAAAATGAAAAATAAAAGCAAAAACATTCTAAATAACATTAAGTTTGAGAAATAAAAGTTGAAAATCTAAGTAATAAAAAAATTAAAGCTAATATAATAAAAAATAAAAAAGTATTTACTGTCCATTTCAGGGCTAAATGCTTCAACCCTTTAAAGGAACACTCCACTATTTTTGAAAATAGGCTCATTTTCCAACTCCCCTAGAGTTAAACAGTTGAGTTTTACCGTTTTCGAATCCATTTAGCCGATCTCCGGGTCTGGCGGTAGCACTTTTAGCTGTAGCTTAGCATAGATCATTGAATCTGATTAGACCGTTAGCATCTCGCTCAAAAATGACCAAAGAGTTTCTATATTTTTCCTATTTAAAACTTGACTCTTCTGTAGTTACATCGTGTACTAAGACCGACGGAAAATGAAAAGTTAGATTTTCTAGGCCGATATGGCTAGGAACTATACTCTCATTCTGGCGTAATAATCAAGGAACTTTGCTGCTGTACCTTGGGTGCAGCAGGCGCAATGATATTACGCAGCTGTAGCTGTATAGAAACTCTTTGGTCATTTTTGAGCGAGATGCTAACGGTCTAATCAGATTCAATGATCTATGCTAAGCTACAGCTAAAAGTGCTACCGCCAGACCCGGAGATCGGCTGAATGGATTCGAAAACGGTAAAACTCAACTGTTTAACTCTAGGGGAGTTGGAAAATGAGCCTATTTTCAAAAATAGTGGAGTGTTCCTTTAAGGTTTATATGCTTTATTTTAAATTGACCTGTTCAAGTTCAAAGTTGGCATTAAATGCAAATGTGTTTTCTAAATGCATGTTATTGATTTTACTGTAAACAGTTCATCAATGCATACGCTTCCTTTTTAAAACATTTTTTGACCTTGTCAATGTTTAATCAAAATATGATTAAAAAAACAACTCTGAATATCATAAATCTTTGGGCCAAACAACAAGCCTAGATAAGGATATTTATAAATAAGGATATTTTACAGAGATCAGAGTAAAAAAAGAGCAATTTGCAACTAGATAACAAGAACCAAAGAAATGTCTATAACTCCTTAACTTAAAATTCTTTTATTTTTTAGTTTTAAAAATCCCTGATATTTTCAGGAACACAGCCTATTTGAGACTAATCACAAAAAACTTAACAAGCTACAGTCAACTGCAACCTGACTGTCGTTTAACTCTATTAATTATGAGTAGCTTGTATTTTGGGAGGCTACAGTTTTAAAGTAGCTTCCCCAACAATGGCAATCACGACAGAAATAGCAACCAAACATTCAAACACATGAACAGACTTACTCATGTAGCGGAAGGTTTCCTCGGCCAGCATGGGTGAGATGGCGCTGGGTTCCTCTAGAGAGCAGGAGGGGGAGATGACCCAGTCCTGACCCTCGTAAAGATACAGCGAATCCCCTCCGCAGCTGCTGACAGCCCCGTCACACACCTTACTGCCCTCATCTACAGGACAGACACACACCATTCAGCTTCAGTGGGTGCTTCAATCAGTTCCACAGGTCTGAAGATGAGACAATCCACGAATCCATGCACGCCATCTACTGTTCTTTACTAAGAGGAGTCCTTATTTTCTTGATATGAGATAAGAGCAAGACTAAAAACTTACAGAACTTAAAACTTCATCAACAGATTTTTTTTTAATGTCTGCAACTTTGTGATGTCACTAAGAATGTGCATAGCAACAACATTTCTGAATGACTGAATTATTCTATGATGAAAGCATTGTATAATTAGTCTGCATCATCCTGACCCATCCCTGGACGTCACACAGATGCATCAGCAAACGACCAACCACCTTTACATGTCAATGCATGTAATGCCTGCTGCATGATTAGAAACTTGTTTTGCACAGTCTGGGGAACCTGCCGCTCAGCATATTATTCCAAAGAATCCCAATATTAGAAGTTAAGCTTAAGTTATTATTAAAAATATGATATGATTTCAGGTCAATTACCACAGAGAATCATTTTAAATGGTCCATCAGTTTGTTGAAAATTAATGAAAAGCAATTTTACAGCTGTGCATGGTCTAGCAAGCAATCATTCTAGAGTAGTGGA
>NW_015555726.1:548877-553084 GCF_001515605.1 Sinocyclocheilus anshuiensis
CACACACACACCTGTTTCTGCAGCTGTGTCCTTCTCCACGCTTATGGGCTTCACCTCGAACATTCTGATTGGTCAGCTGGGCGAATGAGGGCAGGGCTCCTCACTCATGCCCAATCCGCACGAGCAGAAGACGTGAAGACTGCTGATGTCACATCCTGCTCTGTATCAAAACACCATGGAGATGCACAGACTATACCTGAAACACACAGAAAATACCACGACATTTAATAACCGTATGAGTGTGTGTGTGTGTTTTGAGAGGCCTGCATGGAAACATGTTTGTGATGCCCGGGTGTATAATCACTCCCTCATTCTATTTCAGCTCTGCTTGAGTCTTTCTCCTCCAGCTGTTTGGCAGATTAAGTGTGTATTAACTGAGCGAGAGATAAAGACCTAACATTATAACCATTACGTAAAAAGGAGAGTTACGTGAAAGGCTTCAGTTTATTATTTCCCTTACAAAAATTATATTTTCCATCAAAACACCATAATTACTACTAGAGATTGACCGATTTGTGTTTGTTAATGACTGATACCTTTCATTTTTGTTTCAGTGCGCACTACCCAGAAACCATTTCTCATTAGTGTTATTTTTGATTATTTGACATTATTTGAGTATTAATTAGACTACAATAATAAAAGCATTATATACATCATGAATAATAATAATACAAAATAACAGCACTTTAGTGTCCAAATAGTTTTCGGGTCACTGTCTCTAAAGCTTGACTGTTTTCTTCTTCAGGCCACGTCGCAGCTGTCTCCGAGGGGGGAGTGAGGGGCACTTCCTGTTGTTCAGAAACTCAACGGCTCCAGCGCGATTTAAAGGAGCAGATATGAACTTCCTGTCTTGGAGGGAAGAAAATCCCATAGTATTGTACATGGTGATGTTTACAGAGCATGATATTGATTTGAGAAACATGGGTTGGCTTTATAATGGACGAAAACTGAGGGCCACAATTCCCTTTACAAAAATTTACTATAACAATCACCCGCCCAAAAAAAAAACAAAAAATTAAATCTATATATATATATATATAAATTCAAAAATAAGAAACAATAAATAAATAAAAAGTAGGATAACAGAAAATACATTTTGTGTTTCGTGAACAGATATTGTGAAATATTATTACAATTTAAAAGAACTGTTTTCTATTATATAATTTAAAATGTCAATTATTTCTGTGATGCAAAGCTGAATGTTCAGCATCATTACTCCAGACTTTACTGTTGATGAATAGAAATTTCAAAAGAACAGCATTTATTTGAAATAGAAATCTTTTGTAGCATCAATTTAGTTTGCTGAATAAAATACATTCAAATATTAAATAATAAAAAAACAGTAGGTTTTCATAGTAAGCTTTTGCATAAGGGTCACAGTCAAACTATTTATCACAGTGAAGATGCTTCACCTTCCTTGTGTGTGTTTGTCAAACTCAGGAGGGTGTGGATGTGGGTTTTGTGCACAGAGAGATCAAAACAAACCAAACAAAAGTGAAAGTGAATTTAGTGAACGATTTAATACAACAAACTCCTTGTAATAATCTTACTCGGCGAATACATTCCGAGTGAAATTGAAAGAAAATGTTTATTTTTTACATTTTCAAAATTATAGTGCAATTAGCTGCTTTTATTTCCAGCTAATCTTTAGAGCAAGATCCTAAGCACTTAATCCTCAGCTCACTGTATATTAGCAGTTTCCTTTACAACTCCGGTATTCACTGAACCTGAAAAACTCGATGTATTCTCTTGTTACTGTCAGAAGATAAGCAGCTATGCAAGGCCTTTCTGTCAAATAATTCACAACAAGAAAACCATGCATGAATATTTACGATCTTCCTCTTTTTGTATTTCTCCAGGAAGTTATTACTGTTTTGGGAAGTGCAAAGCTTGCGATGACAACCTGTTCTTTTAATATCGAGCCTCATGCCCACAAAGTCTGACCAGCCCATTATAGGAAACTGCGTGGAGAACAACAGACTCTTCATCAATGGTGTGTGACAGTCTCAGGGTCAAACCAATGTTATCTCAACCTGACTCGGCAGTAGATGCAAAAATCACCATCATAGGACGAGAAAAACAAGCATATCCAAACATCAGACTGTCATTTTATTATTGACACATCGAGCACCGCTGTCAGACGCATCGCAAAAGTAAAGGTATGTTTGTGAGGGTGCGGTTCTGCTGTTCAAACGCTCTTCTGCCTCTGCAGTGGCATGAATCCAAACGCTTCCAGCAGCATTGTGTCTGATCCAGACGTTAATGCAGAGCTCATGACGGCTGCCACTGTGATTATACCAGCATGACTTCCAACAAGCTGAAATAAATTACACTCGTCTCATATATTCTCAGCCTCCCGTTTTGAGGGCAAGAAGCGTCAATACACCTCCATTAGCAGCATGTCATCTGTTCATCAATCTTCCCTCTGACCCACAGCAAGCTGTCTGCAATTATCTAAACCGTTACAAACTAAAACAAAATTAAAAAAAGCATGTGACAGGATTCAGAGGGATCCAGTTGCATTTTGAAATATGACTGTGAACAAACCAGATTATTTAAATGGTTAAAAAAATTTAAAATAATAATATTATATATATATATATATATATATATATATATATATAGGAACTTAATAGTATTATAAATGTATATATATATATATATATATATATATATATATTAAAATGTTTGTTTTTTTAACTTGTAATATTCAAAATGTTAGGCTAGTTTGTTTATACAAATAATGCATCACTTTAACTTAATAAATAAATAATATAAGATATAAAACAAAACGTCTTAAGTTTGGTTGACTGAAAGTCAACAAGTAGTGTTCATGAATGATGAAATTCATAAATCAGATGTCAGTGATGACAATGAAGGGCATATTCAATCTTTTTTTACATATTCACAACCTTCCAGTGATTTATCACTAAGATCCACTGATAAGGATGAATATAGATGATTATATTTATTTTTATCATAACACCTGAGCTGAAATACATGAACAAAAGCAGCACAGAGATGCTCTAGTCTATATAATGATGCAGTGTGAGGGGAAAAACAATCCATTTGATCTGATGCAACAGATTTCATAATGCCTGCAGATGTGCTATCAGATTATCCAGAACAGAGTTATGACACTCAGAAAACACATCTACTCATCCGTTGATCACTCACTTCAAAACATACCCAGAAATGCACTGATCTGATCCCGATGCACAAGAGCCAGTGTCCAAACGAGCCTCCCTCATGAGGCACATCCGTGATTTTACCCGCTACAACCCGTCAAACTCATCCACCCTCCCTGCATACACACAAATGTAGGCGCATGACTCATCAAAGAACGGAAAATCTCTCTCTTACCTTTAGTTCACCTGAATTCCGTCGTTTTCCTGAGCGCTACCGGTGCATGCGGCTCCTGTCACTTCGAGCGTTTGAGACAATAGCGAAGAGCGCGCGGGAGGGAGGGGCTTGGGGAAGCGTTGACGCCAACTCTAGCGTCAGCGAGCTGTACTTACGTCATATATTCCGCGACATTTGTTTGTGATAAAAGTCCCTGAGCGATCTATTTATTTATTTATTTATTTATGGATGACAATTACAAACATTATTATACATATAAAAAAATTGTAACCAGCAAACAACAACAATAATGATGATGATAATAATAATAATAATAGAGAAAGTAGATAGAGGGGAAGATTGGTCAAATTCTTTTCTACATGTTAGGTAATAAAGTAAGATTTAATTTTGAATGTTTAAGTCCCTTATCCCTTATACAATTATTCGAGGGATTCTAAAAGTGCAATTTAATGTAGGCTTTCCACTATTTTTAGATCATTTCTTATTATTTTCATGAAAAAATCTTAAATTATTATTATTATTATTTTTTATTGCTTGAAAAGAACATACAAATACCAGGTAAACAACAGTAAGAAAAATCTTAATACAATTCCAATAAGTCCAAATAGCAGCACGACAAAGAGAAATATATAAACAAAATAAACATAATTAGAATGTTAAGAAAGAAAAATAAATAAATACAGAGAAACTTTCCAAAAAAAGAAAAAAAAAAACTATACAAGGGACTCAATCATCAAAAAATATATAAAAGGATTACATTGCTTTAATGGCTTTTTTTTTATGATGCATGAGTTTTAAAGATTTAAAGAAGACCATTAAATCTTCTTTGGGGGGGGGGGGGGGA
>NW_015555726.1:555599-558014 GCF_001515605.1 Sinocyclocheilus anshuiensis
AATGTTTTTGGGGGGGGGGGGGGGCATACTCTATGTCTGCTTCACAAAACTCATTACAAGCCAAATTAGATCTGTGTCTGAGGAACTCATTACAGGGATAAATATCGTTAATAATTTTAAACTGAATCCTAAATGATTATTGAAATGGTGTTTTTATTATGCACACCCTTACGGCGTGCGAGAGCGACTTTTATTATGTAAATATCTCCGAAACGTCAAGCGTGGCGCGTGATCAGCTGGGACTGTGAAGAAAAGCTTTGGCAAGTCAATTTAGAAATGTTATTGGTAAATGTGAGAGGCGCTGCGTGATTTTTCCTCATACGATAAAACTGTGATGTGACCGAAGTAACGTTAACTGCCCAGAACTGACGCCCGCCGTCAAAATCAATTTACAGCAGAACCTCCATCCACATGCATAACAATGGTGAGTTTTTGTTACAGCTGGCTTTGAGCTTCTCACCAAACTCTGAAAATGATTGCTATGCATAATATTGGAAAATAATAGTCATGTAGTACGTGCGAATAATGTTAATCCTTCATTATTAATGTTATGTCAAAAATCTCTACTACAGTCACCAAATGCATTAATGCACCATTAAACATAATTCATATGAAACAGGGTGGATTTAATATTGAAGTCCAGCTTATTTTAGACCCTTCTAGTGCACCGTTACTCTTTGCAAAATATTTTTTTGTTCTTAACCCTGTTAACCTACATGCAATCACTGTCAAGGACTAGGAAGGACACCTTCTGTCAGTTGCTCTGATCATGTCATAGTTAATATTTAACATATCATCTAATTTGGGCACGCATGTTTATGCATATCTATTTGTTTGCTGTATTGTGCACCAATATAATATACATGATTTATTTTATTTACAATTGCAGTTTAACAAACAAAGAGACCTCATCTTGAGCTACATACATTCAATAATATTTAATAATTTTCTTTCTTTTTAATATAAAGTGTAATCAGGCAAGCATGAACTCATTTCGATGCCGTTAATATTAATTACATAACAACACAAAATGGACAGTAGTTCCCAATGTCATCAGAGCTGATGCGTCCAGACAGATATGACATCCTATCAAGTGATATAACTGAAGATGAAGATGATGATGATGAGGATGTCATGAGCAGAGAGGAGATCAGACTCATACAGTTGTTTAAGCAGAGCCAGACACTGATTCTGGTTGCTCTGTTCATGGACACGGCGTCTAGTACAGGACCAGAATATGGATGCTGCTTTTCAGACAAGATGCATTTGAAATCAGACTATTAAGAAACTATAGAAATAGTTCTGTAAGCTTAGAAAATAGAGATGAGATGCTTTGGATCTAGATGATATGTAATGCCATTTAAGCCCTGAAAATCTGGTATGTGCTTGAAAGCTTCTCCGGTGATGGTTTGCTTCATAGGACTCTAATGGAGCAGCGTAAGATGAGATGAAGTCTGTGTGTTTTACGCAGTGAAATCCGAGCAAAGCCAGGTAAGCGAAAAACATTTTGCTTTTCGGGCAAATTTTCTTGCAATGAAAAATGTAGCGTGGAAACAGCCAGAAAACCACTGCAGGAGTGTTTTTGCAGATGGACTCATTGTTATTCACTGTCTCCAGAATCGGATAAATGAACTCCAGTGAAGCATCAGCTCAGCCAAAAGCACCTCATGTCGTTTCTGGTGAGAGTCAAATCTTTGTTTGCGCAAAGCTCAATGCATTCTGTATTTCATGCTTTCTGTGTTTATTTCTGGGTATCAGAATGTGTTTGCATGAGGATTCTGGGTTTAGTGTTCAGTATAGTAGTAGCGCTTTAGGGATGTTTTTTGTAGGCTGAAGATGTTCGCTGAACAATATCCATGGCCTGATTATTCTCTATTCCCTAGATATCAGCACATTTAATAATAAACATCCTCATTAATATCACCGATCCTCCACCTCACCTCTTAATCCAGGAGGCTTGTGTCAGTGTCTCGCTCATAAAGAAATGTTCTGGTTTCAATAAAGGTTCTTTAAGCATGACTTGTTTGTAGAAACAAACAAAAGTTGGGTTGTTTCTCTCGATAATGCATAAATAAATGCTGTCAAAATGATTAACAGCTGTTAAAAACATTTTAATTTTGCATTGTTTGCATTGTTGCATTTCATAAAATAACATTTAGACATCAAAACCTGGGGTAAATTACAGTAAGTGTGTCATCATGTGTCTTTTTAATGAATAGTTCACCCAAAAATGAAAATTTGCTGAAAATGTACTCACCCTCAGGCCATGCAAGATGTATATGAGTTTGTTTCTTCATTGGGACAGGTTTTGAGAAATGCAGCGTTACATCACTTGCTCACCAATGGAGTGAATGGGTGCTGTCAGAATGAGAGTCCAAACAGCTGATAAAAACATCACAATAATCCCAATAATCC
>NW_015555726.1:558197-566294 GCF_001515605.1 Sinocyclocheilus anshuiensis
TGCTGAAAATGTACTCACCCTCAGGCCATGCAAGATGTATATGAGTTTGTTTCTTCATTGGGACAGGTTTTGAGAAATGCAGCGTTACATCACTTGCTCACCAATGGAGTGAATGGGTGCTGTCAGAATGAGAGTCCAAACAGCTGATAAAAACATCACAGTAATCCACACCACTCCAGTCCAGTTAATGTCTTGTGAAGCAAAAATCTGCATGTTTGTAAGAAACAAATCCATCAAGGCGTTTTTTTAACTTCAGTGAGCTTGTTTCCAGCTAAAATACGAGCTCATAATCCATAATACTGCTTTCTTCAGTTAAAAAGTCATCTTGTATGAATCAGGAGAGAAATATAAACAGATAAAGCACCATTTACAAGCTAAAACAGCTCTAAACAAATATGTGGGTGGATTTGATATGAGAAGACAACGGGATGGACATTTTCACTGGAGGAAGCATTATTATGGATTATTGATTCATTTTGCCCAGAAGCGAAAGCTAAAACATCTTAATGATGGATTTGTTTCTTACAAATACGCAGCTTTTGGCTTCATAAGATGTGGATTATTTGTGATGTTTTTATCAGCTGTTTGGACTCTCATTCTGACGGCACCCATTCACTGCAGAGTGATGGAATGCTACATTTCTCCAAATCTGATTGATGAAACAAACTCATCTACATCATGGGCGGCCTGAGGGTGAGTACATTTTCAGCACATTTAAATGTTTGGGTGAACTATTCCTTTAATGTCATAAAGAAATGTTCCAGATTCAGGAAAGGTTCTATAAGCATAACTTGTTCCTCATTTTGTAAAAACAAACAAAAATTGTTTCATGTTTTGCATTGAATACGGAACATTCCTGAGACCTCGGCTTAATCAAACATGGCAAGGTTGACTATGCACTGCAGCGTTTCCATAATCATCTCCTCCTTTTGCCGTGTCTTTGCCCTTCAGCCCACCCTTGCACAATTCATGCATATTCATACTGTGGATATAGTTGTATTCATCTCCATATTCATTTAAGGGGTGGGAGGCGTGTCTCATGTCTCCTCCCCTCTTCCCCTCAGGACTGCACCTGTATCTCCTCCCACTCACAAGTCCAGTCCATCAGCATAGAGGAGCAGTATGAAGACATCAGCCATCAGTGCTCGGTCAGTAGTCTAATAATAGATCGTGGCTTCAGTGTGTTTGAAGGCATCAGGCAAGGATGCCCACGCCACCTTAAATCACAGACTCTGATTTAAAATGAATGACTTCCGTTTGCTTTGTCACTGCAAATAGTTGTCAGTGTGAAAAGCCCTGTAGGATATGAGAGAGCACAGTCATGCCAGAGCAACATCGTTGCATATTCACAAACTCCAGTGAGCTTCAGACTGCTGTTTTCCTGAAGTGTGATCTGAGATTTGAGTGGATCCATTGTGTTGGGCATCACAAAGCAGTGTTTCTGTTCCATGGTTCTGGATGAAAGCTCACTTGTGCTGTTGTCCCGTGTCTTTGGCTGAAGGAGATATCTGTGGGTTGTCTTTAGGTATTCCCACCCTGTGGCAGAAATATTTGCTGTTTGACTGCAGCAATCTGGGTCACTTTCCCATTCATGGTCTAAAGAGGCTTTTCAGAAAATTATTCAATAAACAGTTAAAAGCTTAAGAAGTTCAAGTCTAAAATGTTATAGTGTCGACGTGTTTATAGAAGCTAACTGAATAATAACAAATCTGGTTTAATGGCACAGAGATCAGAATATAACTCTATCACCCCCTACAGTTCAGAGTTATGTAATGCATGCATTTGATGCACTGATGAATCGCACGCAGCATTCGAATATTACAGCATTATTCAAAGCAAAAAAACCTGGAGGTTTAAGACTTGTACTTATGAGGGATTGAATGACCTTGGAGTAAAGCATTACAAACTATGAAATTAATCACTAAATTTAATCTTTTTTTTTTCTTTTCTTTTTTTCTTATTAGAAAACACTACTACTGTAGCTCAATGACTCTAGCAAAAACCAAGGTCATGTGTTTTAATCCCAGGGAATGCATGAAAAGATAACATGTAAATGCATTTTCTGAAATGCTATTTATGTTAGTCTCTTATTTCACTAATACCTTTAAATATTCTGCAACCTACTAACCTCCATCTTAACTAGAAATGGTCTGATCTGCGAAAGATCAGTGTTTCTCAGTAGTGTTATTTTAGTATTACTATTATAGTTTTTTTAATATTTTTGAATTAGCTTTTATTATTATATTTTAAGTTTTATTTTAATTGTAATTAATTTTTATTTATGTTATGTGCTTTTGTATTTATTTTATTTTTTTATTATTTAGTATTATCTATCTTTACTTTTATTTATTTATTTATTTTTTTGGTTCAATTTATTTCCAGTTTCTCATTTTCATTTTAAGTTTCTCTTAAAATATTTATTATATATTTAACACTTTAGATTAGGGAACACTATTCACTTTTAAATAGTTTCTTATTTTTATCTTATATCTTATTGCATATTACTAGCATATTGGCTGTTTATTAGTACTTATAAAACACATATAATGCATGACCATATTCTAGGTCCTTTAACTCTACCCAATACATAATCATAACTACTACAACAACAACCTTACTTACTATCAACAAGCAGTAAATTAGGAGTTTATTGAGAAAACTCTTAGTTAATAGTGAATGTGTTCCCAAATCTAAAGTTGTACCATATTTATATTTAATGTATTTTTATTTCAGCTTTATTTCAGTTAACATTTTTTTTAAGTTTTAGTTAACAATAATAACCCTTTTTCTCAGTCAGTATTATCATGCAGGATAATAAAACTGATCTGAGACCAGAAAACTTCTCTTCCTCTAGCATCACATTAGTGTTAGTCACAGGACAGGAAGTGCCTTATTAATTCTATTTACATTTTATGCCTTCACCAGAATTACAACCCTAACTATCATTGTGTGGAGGGTTTTAAATATGAGGTAGAGTTGTGTGTGTGTGCACTATATGTTTATTTGTGTGGTGTGTTTATGTGTGTGACAGAGCAGTGATGTCTCTCCGTGTTCTGTGTTGACGGATGAAGATGACATCACAGATCTTTCCACTGACCCCGCCCACTATCAGCTGCTCTCACAAATGGGTAGGGACCGTGACATGCTTTATGTAGTATGATGTGTTAGTTATTCCCTGAAGTCTCATGTTTATATCATGTAGCGTAGATTGAGAAGTATCACTGTGTTTGTGTGTTTTGTGTGTGTGTGTGCAGGCCGGGGCTTTAATAACCTCAGTCAGGTGAGCATGGCACGACACACACTGTCTGGCCGGCTGGTGGCGGTAAAAAACACTAACCTGGATGAGTGTACAGAAGATGAGCTGCTGCAGCTGATGGTGTGTACATGCATATGTGAACATCACACTGATTTCTACTGTTTTCAAATGAAGCTTTATTAGATTTTAGATTTTAATAAAGCCTGGCATATGAAATTATAGTCACATTTTTTAAAAATCAAATTGTCTATTGAAACTTAAATATCTTATTATTTATTAAATATAAATAAATATTATAACTAAAATAACTACAAATATAAATAAAATGTAATATCTAAATAACTTTTTTGTGTGTAATTGTTCATATTTGATACATCAGGCTTTTATGTAATTGTGAAATGGTAATTTATTTTATATATGTGTATATATATATATATGTATGTGTATGTGTGTGTGTGTGTGTGTGTTATAAAATAACAAATACAATAAATATTATTTAAATATATAATTTGTATATATTATATACTGTATATAATAATACATTTATAATTGATATTATTAATATATATACTGTGTATATATATATATAATTATTCTGAAATAACAATAATAATAATAGACATATGTATATATAATTATTCTGAAATAAAAATAATAATAATAATAGACATGTATATATAATTATTATTTTTAAATAATAATATTTATATTATTATGTTTACAAGAGCATTGTAGTGAAAATCAATTAGATTTTAATAATGAAAACATATTGCATACATAAAAAAATATGCATATAATGCCCATTTGCACCCACAGTAAAATGAGTACAATTTTTAGTATGTTTTGGTGATTTTTACTTTGACATGGAACTATTTTCATAGTGACTGTTGGTGTGTGGAATAAACCTTCAAAAATGACAAAAAAAAAGTAGCCCATAAGAAGCCATTCTATAAAACAGATCAACATTTGCATTATTATTCAAAACGAATATAACAGCATTTGGGTTTGTAACAACATGAGAGGGAGTAAATCATGACAGACTGTTAATTTTTTGAGAGAACTATTGCTTTAAGGCATTATTTGGCCCTGTAATGACGATTAAACCATTGGTTTAAGAGGATTGACTCTATTTGTGAGGACACAAATCTTATTCAGACTAGCCCATCATCATGCTATGGTATTTGTAGTTTATGTGTATTATTTTGCAGAATGAGGTTCTGCTGTCCAGACTGTTCCGTCACCCAAACCTGCTGACGTCCAGACTGGTGTTCAGCTCGTGCTGTCAGCTCTGGGTGCTGTCTCCTCTCATGAGCTACGGTAAGAGTCGCCTGTAATTTACATCCTCTTTCGTTTCCCATCCTTCCCTTGTTTCATTTCCCTCTCCGCACGCGTCTCATTCAGGCTCTGCAGACTCTCTGCTCAGGTCGTATTTTCCGGATGGAATGAGCGAGTCTCTGATGGCGTACCTGCTGTACGGGGTGCTCCGAGCGCTGGAGTACCTGCATCACATGGGTTACGTGCACAGGTGAGCACACGATGACTATTTGACAGAGACCTGAATGAATCTGGTCTCCTCATCTCGTGCGTCCTGCAGGGGTGTGAAGGCGAGTCATGTGCTGCTGTCAGCTGAAGGCCGTGTGTGTTTGTCGGGGCTTCAGAGCGTGTACAGTCTGATGAAGGATGGCAAGAGGATGAGAGCTGTGTTTGACATGCCTCAGCACAGCCCGTCTCTGCTGCCCTGGCTGAGTCCTGAGCTGCTGCGACAGGTGACGTTCACACACACTCCAGACACGAAAGCTCTTCCCAACAGTAGCGTTATAGACAGTATATAACACTAAACAATGTATAAACAGCGAGACAACTTAGTGTTTAAAAAAATTAGATTGTGGCACAGGTAATCTAAAAAATGAGCATGCACAATTAAATATCCAAAACTGTCTGATCTGCACACTACCATTTAAATTGATCAAAACCGACAGTAAAGACATTTATTAATGTTTATATATTAATGTTACAAAATATTTCTGGAGTAACAGCTGCTGAAAATGCAGTTTTGCCATCTCAGCAATAAATTACATTTTAAATGATATATTTACATACAAAACAGTTATTTGAAATATTTACAATATTACTGTTTTTTACTGTATTGATCAAATATAAAATAAATGCAAGTAAATGCAAAAAAAAAAAAACTTTCAAGTCAAGTCACTTTTATTTATATAGCGCTTTTAACAATACAGATTGTGTCAAAGCAACTGAACAGCATTAATTAGGAAAACAGTGTGTCAATAATGCAAAATGACAATAGTAAACACTAATTTTTCAGTTAAAGACAGTTCATCATTGAATTCAGTGATGTCAACATCCAGCTCAGTTCTGTTTAAATAGTATCTTTGCAATCATTTGCAATCAAGTCAACGGTATCGCTGGAAATGAAGTGTCCCCAACTAAGCAAGCCAGAGGCGACAGCGGCAAGGAACCAAAACTCCATCGGTGACAGAATGGAGAAAAAACCTTGGGAGAAACCAGGCTCAGTCGGGGGGCCAGTTCTCCTCTGACCAGACGAACCAGCAGTTCAATTCCAGGCTGCAGCAATACACAGCCCAAACTTTTAAAACATAAAATTATTCATTCATTCATTCATTCATTCATTAAATTTCAACTTACTTTATTTCAGCTAGTTGCCAACATTAAATGTAACAATTCTTACCATCTTTATTTTATTTTATTAACTTCAACTTATTTTGTTTCAGCTAGTTGCCAGTGCAACATTTCTCATTTACATTTAGTTTAACTTGATATACTAAATTATTTTGAAAGTAAAACTGAAATAAAAATGAATGAAACCTATATAGACATAAAAAACTAAAATGATAAAAATGCACAACAAAATTGCTAAACCTTTTACTTCAAATGAAAACAGAAAATGTGTATAAAATAAGATTAATTCAAAATATGAATAAAAACTATAATAGTACCTCTGTACTAAAATAACATTGATAAGATTACATTTAAATAAAATCACTAATATCGGCTGATAACTGATATAGTACTAATATATTGTACATTCTTATTTATAAGGCCTGGTCAATGTCAACACCAACATCAGTTCTAAAAACATTGAGATTTTTGTGTCTCTCTTTCTGTGATGAAGGATCTTCATGGCTATGGAGTGAAATCAGACATCTACAGTCTGGGAATCGTGGCGTGTGAGCTGGTCAGTGGCAGAGTGCCGTTCCAGGACATGCCGCCCACTCTGGTACTGCAGTTCTTCACATGTGCCATCTACTGCTCGCAACCGTGACTACCAAACACTCACTTCCTGTTTCTTCTTCTACAGATGCTGCTTCAGAAGCTGCGGGGTTCTCACTGCTGTCTCCTCGACGTCCCTCCTTATCCTCTCGGAGACATGGGTGCGCTCAAGGTGTCCCGCTCCGGTGTGGATTCGGGGATCGGCGAGAGTGTTGCGACCGGAAGTCTGACCCGTACTGCCACAGCGGAGAGACCTCAAAGCCCCGCCCCCAAAAACCACTCGGCCACACTGCACAACCTGGTCCAACTGTGCCTGCAACAGCAGCCTGAGCGCAGGTACACACACAGAGACCCTTAGCAAACGTTACAGCTCTGAATTAACAAATGCAGGAGAAGCTTTTTAGAAGAATTGTTCACAAGTTTAGAGTTGGTAAGATTTTTTTAATGTTTATAAAAGAAGTATCTTCTGCTCACCAAGACTGCATTTAATGGATCTTAAATACAGTAAAAACCGTAATGTGAAATATTATTACAATTTAAAATAATAGTTTTTTATTTAAATATATTTTAAAATGCAGTTTATTGCTGTGATCAAAGCTGAATTTTCAGCATCATTACTCCAGGCTTCAGTGTCACATGATCTTCAGAAATCATTCTAATATGCTGATTTGCTGCTCAAGAAACATTTATTATTATTATTATTATCAATTTTGAAAGTTTACTAATATTATAAGTGGACGGATTAGAGTTTATCAGGATTTTAGATTTTAGTAAACCCTCTGACATGAGCCTGACATTAAATAATTTTCAGAAAAAATTACTACATTTTAAAATCAAATTGTCTATTGAAACTTCATGCAATATATGCACAAATAATGTATTTTTGGAATAGGTATTTATATTTGATACATCAGGGTTTTATGGCTATCTATCTATCTATCTATCTATCTATCTATCTATCTATCTATCTATCTATCTATCTGTCTATCTATCTATCTATCTATCCGTCTATCTGTCTGTCCGTCTGTCTGTCTATCCATCCATCCATCCGTCTTATCTATCTATCTATCTGTCCGTCCGTTCGTCTATCCGTCTATCCATCTATCCGTCTATCTGTCTATCCATCTATCTGTCTATCCGTCTATCCATCTATCCGTCTATCCATCTATCCATCCATCCGTCTGTCAGTCTGTCCATCCATCCATCCATCCATCCATCCATCCATCCATCCATCCATCCATCCATCCATCCATCCATCTATCCATCCATCCATCCATCCATCTCTATCTATCTATCTATCTGTCTATCTATCTATCTATCTATCTATCTGTCTGTCTGTCTGTCTATCCATCCATCCGTCTTATCTATCTATCTATCTGTCCGTCCATTCGTCTATCCATCTATCCGTCTATCTGTCTATCCATCTATCCGTCTATCCATCTATCCATCCGTCTGTCTGTCTGTCTATCCATCCATCCATCCATCCATCCGTCCATCCGTCCATCCGTCCATCCGTCCATCCGTCCATCCGTCCATCCGTCCATCCGTCCATCCGTCCATCCGTCCATCCGTCCATCCGTCCATCCGTC
>NW_015555726.1:568812-570555 GCF_001515605.1 Sinocyclocheilus anshuiensis
AAATATTGCAATACTAATATTTCTTATTTGTTTAATATTTTTATATAATAATAATAGTAATAATAATAATATATTATGTATGTTATACTCGTATTTATATATAATAAAAACTAGCCAAATTGTGCAGCCCTATAAACAAGCACAGCAAACCTGTTTTTGAATCACAATTTTTATCAGAAAAATCACAGTTTGTCCCATAAATCGTGCAGCCCTACAATTAGCTATTTTTAAACAAGCAATTTTTTAATATGTCCCACCCAACTTTCTGTAAACTACAGTAAAGAAACTGCACTTGTCAGGCTATATGATTGGTCACTTAATGCAACATTTTCTCTTTCATCCTGGACAGAAAAAGGACAGAAACAAGCTGTGACTTGTGTCTTATTCCATGCTGTGTGCTCATATGTATGCTGCACGTTTTGGCCAATGTAGTAGGTCACCCAAGTATTCCATGCATACTACGGTATATACTGTTAGTATGCTATTCTGAATAGAGACCATGTCAGTGTGTGATCAGAGCTTCCTGTTTGGTGTTCACAGCAGCCAATCACATCATGAACTAACTGCAAATCACTGGATTTGATCCAACTCCCAACGAGTGAGGTCATCAAACTGAGCCATGAATGCAGGAGCCAGATGTTGTGTGTGTGCTCTGTGTTCAAATATCCAAATCCTCCTCTTGCTCTGTACGAAGAAACTGCACGTTTTAATCCTGTGAAAAAATAAACCGAACTTTCAATGCTCTGCTGTTCAACCACCCATCAACACTGCCTCAACCCAATCAAAGTGAAACTGAAGGACTGAGCAGCTGTAACTGTGACCGATATTATATTTACAGATTTTTTTTTACATGTTAACTGTATGAGATATTTAGACATGATAAATATATTCTTACTCTGTTTCATAACTCTTTTGTGTCCTGTCTTCTGTTTTTTGCCTTGTACCATTTCTTAATGCAGTAGATTCAAAAGTGAAATTCTAACTTTTAAGTTCCTGCCAATTAAAAATGTCATATATAATTTTCTATATTTTTCTTCTTTAAGTGTTCTTGTTCAGTTAATGACTTTTCCCGTGCAGCTTTACAAATCTAATTTGACTGATTTATATTTTCAAAAATATTTCATTTCTAGCAGTTTGTGTTGCATCTGATGAACTTTTATTTGAGCTGCAAGTATTTCTGTATTTGCGTTCTCTGGCCAGCAGAGGGAGGTCATATTTTGTCAAAATAGTGCAAAAAAAAATCGTCAAATAGATCCTGCACTTTTTAACTTCTCATGCTATCAAAAACCAGTATATTTAATGTCAAGGTAACTTAAAGTACATTAATTATAGATCTAAAAATAGCGACGACCGAATTGTTGAGGCTGAATTTAGCACTGAATTTACTATGATGAATGCATCTTATCAATATTAATTATGCAAATTCATGTGTATATAGTGAGCCTATCTGATTGGCTGACAGGCATACGTTGGCATGTGAACGCTAGTCATTTGGCGAATTGCTGAAGCGTGCTTATGAATATTAATTAGATTACGTAACCGAACACCCTGGCCTGACTCAAGCATGATAAACGTTTAACATGAATTTAACTTGGAACGTCTTTTCTATAAATCTTTAGATATGAAAGTTTATTTTCCAGATTTTTTTGTTGTTGTTATTTTGATATACATAGATTATTACCACATGTGGCTTTTATTTTCAATCTTTGTTTATATATATATATATATATATATATATATATA
>NW_015555726.1:570627-588513 GCF_001515605.1 Sinocyclocheilus anshuiensis
CTATTATTTTTAAACTAAATTTTGTACAACGTGACTGTCAAAAAATATCTCAAGGAAGCATACATAGCAACGTCAGCATGATGTAATTAATATTCATTAGGCCAAGCCTTTGTGGGATTGGTCGTTTCGCCAGTTTCAGCCACGCCTTTGCGACTCACATGAGCTCCACATAGGCAACGTAAAGGAGTGCGGCCTGTCGTAAAACATCTAGGGAAGAAAATAACACACACACACAAACAAGCACACACACCTTCAAGCCACCCGAGCCCGTGCCGTGGCTTTGTAACGAGCAGTCGCAGTCCAGTGCGATGATATTCGTCTCATGCATCCGGGCTGTCAGGCTTATCTAGTTACAAAATGAGTCAAAAGCTAGTTTGGGTGGTTGAAACCGACATGCTTTAAATGTCAGTGGCGCTTTCAGTTCATGCCACATTCCTGGATTCTTCACCAGAACACAAGCTGTGGGTCGGGAGTTTCGACGGGCTGCTTTTGTTGAGGCAGGTGAGTTTCACAGCGATAGTGAGCTAATCTATTCATGCACAGTATTAGTATTGTATATGCCGCTGCCACTTGTTATTATGATCTATATTACTGTATTCGTAAGTATCTAAATCTGAAGTAAATAGTTTAGGCAAGATAATGCTGACGATCTAAGTGTTGAATGTTTTCACAACATGTTTCCTCTAGGAGTAAGTTTCTATCTAAATCTAGATTCTGTATTTTTGTTTAGGATCTATATCTTACAGTAACACCCAGAGTTCTAGATCAGCTCTTTGCAATATGTGCAAATCTTTGGGCATAAATACATAATAAATGCATAGAAATAATCTGAACCGATATGGTCAAGTTATTGAGTTAAAATATAGTTTACATGCTATTTCAAGGCCTGGGATATAATGTTGGCTCTGTGAACATGTTGAGTTGGCCTGGGATGATGTCATGGGTCTCTGTTTATTTTGGGATATTTTTTCCTTCTCTCAAAGTCATGCATTGCACATTTACTGTTATCTGTGGCATGCACATTCGTTTTTGGAATTTGCAATGCATTCGTGCAGCATCTAAATCCATTGCTGTTTGTAACGTGTGCTGTGTTTGTCGACAGGGCTTGGAAGAACAGGAATTTTTGGAATATCGAAAAGCTGTTGGTGGAAAACTGCCGGAAACGCACAAGTCCAAGTCATCTGGGATTCGTATCGTTCACATGATGGATGTGATTTCACCGTGCACCGGGGAAATGACACGATCTGTCACCCTGGATTAACACAGATTCACCCATTGGTGGGATTTGTTGGGCAAACTCCTTTTGGCAGGATGTTGACACCATGAGGGCTCGGGAATATTGACCATAATATAATCGGGGTTATTATCTGGAAGATTTCTGCCTACATGCTCACATCTTGCGGTGCAGAATGGCATCGACCGAGAGACTGTATGAGGTTTGGATGCTGTACTGCAATAAGGTAAAGAGCTTGCAGAGCACATGCACCTTCATAGAGTTAATGCATTTAATTTCTCACGCAGATGCTCATTGCATCACTAAGCACGGCCAAATAATCTCCTTGCATGTAAGAAGGAGTGCGGTTTTATTTATTCATTTCTTGCAGAGTGCATGGGGCTGGTACACTGTGTTCTATATGTGAATGCATGTTGTGACATCATGAGATGCCCTCTGGGGAGATCCGCTGAGCTCAGGTGGTTGGGAATGTCCAGTTGTGTTCATTGATGAGGGATTGTATATACTGCCGACCCCCATCTGTGATGTAATCGGACTTAAGATAATCAACCCGAGATAATTCAGGGCACAGTGACAGATTGTGTTTTGGTTATTCTTCCCCATTGACCCCAGATGCATTTGGGTTTAAGAGTTTTTCCATAAAGATCTCATGTTGGTTTACAAAAAAAACAAACAAAAAAAAAAGGTCTTAAAGGTGAAGCGTGTCGTTTTTAATGTTAAAGGGGTCATATGATGCGATTTCAATTTTTCCTTTCTCTTTGGAGTGTTACAAGCTCTTGGTGCATAAAATACACCAAATAATGTTCTTTTTAGCACCATCATATGACCCCTTTAAAAACGTTCTTATCCCAGTTCATGATGTAGGAACAACTATAAATAGACCTTCAGATGTCAGTTTCCCCAAAAAGTGTAAACTGCTCTGTTTGTTTGTGCAACACTGGCTCAACCAATGGTGTGAATTTGGGGCGGAGCTAATTGTTTGACCGACCTATGGCAGATAGGGGGAGTGTTCAGGAAATCTGTTTGAAAACATTATTTTTGCTATTCCATTTTTGCTAGTGGTGCAGAAATGACACACTTTAGCTTTAAAAAGCCTTGCATGTCTTCAGGATAAATCTCTCTGATTTGGACTATATTTCTATATAGTTATAATGTAGCCTACTCTTTTAGTTTTAGTTAATTTGGTATTTGAATTCTTATTATTTAATTCAACTCTTATTATTGAATTAACTATTTAATTAATTATTTGATCAATATTTTTTCAGTTAGCTGCAAAGGCAACATTTCAAATTTTCGTTAGTGTTTCATCTAATATCTATTTGATTTTATTTCAGATTTATTTCAATTACACTGGGAAAAAAATGGTGTATGATTTACTTCTAACAGTTTTCACTCTAAAATTTCTAAAAAAAAAAAAAAAAAAAGGCAAGTAACATTCAAATAAACATGAAATTTTGAAGTGGCAAAACTGATATAGCATTTTCTTGTAAAACATACTCCAATAATCAAACAACCACCCAGAATACCTTAGTAATGCCTTAGCAACCACCCAGGATGCCCTAGCAACCGCATAGCAACCACCCAGAACACTCTAGCAACCATCTTGCAATGTCCTAGCAACCACCCAGACTACCATTAATAAAGATGAATAAATACTATAATAAATGTATTGTATATT
Source organism: Sinocyclocheilus anshuiensis (assembly GCF_001515605.1). Lineage (NCBI taxonomy): Eukaryota > Metazoa > Chordata > Actinopteri > Cypriniformes > Cyprinidae > Sinocyclocheilus > Sinocyclocheilus anshuiensis. Next base: position 573,540 of record NW_015555726.1, read on the forward strand.
GTTTATGTTAGTTTAACTAACATTAGCTAACATTAACTAATGGAACCTTATTGCAAAGTGTTACCGACAATTTTGTTGCCATAATAAGCTTCTTTATTACAATACAACATAGCAAGAGTCTGTAAAAAAAAATGACAAAAACAATAACTGTTGTACTTTTTTTGTGGCGAGGCCAGCTCAAGAACACCGAACACACATGTGATCTGGCTCTTTTGCCTCAGGGCTGCCCATGTTGGCTTTCTCAAGCCAACATCAAAGTTTGTTCACAAACTTTAGCCTCTAGGTTTATTTAACACTGTTTAGCTGCAGATTCATCTTTAGTGAGTAGTTCAACACAATAGCATTCTTCACACTCCTTTAATCTCCTTGTTTTAGTGTTTTGTGTTGCCAGTACAGGTCTTTAACTGCTAGGTTACCATCATGCTGGCATATATTCAGATCCTTGTTGAGACTATTGTGATCATGAGGCTGTGGCGGGTTCAGGACATTTAACACCAAATCATTCTCAGTAATAATTATGAGCCAGAACAAATGTAAAAACACATTTTCCACAAGAGAGAATATTCTGCTTCCTCAAGAACTTGAGTGTCAGCAGTGTGTTGTGGGTCTGTTATGTTAGTGTAATACAGCGATTGAGCCCATCAGAGCCGAGGCCGTCCACTGGGATGTAGATCTGATCCAGATGACCTGCCAGATAAAATAAAACTTCCGAATCTGAACATTAGCTTTGGGTTGCGGCAGTAAATGTGAGATTTAGGTCTAAAAGGAATAGAAGACTTAAAATAAAACATGTGCATTGATCAATAAGGTTTTAAATGCTAAAAGAGCATCACGGAATGATGGGATATACAGTTTTGCTTCAGTTATTAATCAAGCGTTGTGCAGTCTTGATTCTCTCACAGTGACACGTTCAACCTGCCAGCTCGTCCTTGACATTATTTCCGTCATGATCTGATAGTCGCAAGTCCAGTGTGGTTTTGTTTGCTGCAAGAATGACCTTTGCTTTTGTTTATGGTTTCTGCTCTCATACATTAACCAGCCTGTGATCTTCAGAGCGCAGCATGAGGTGACATTTCCTCTTCAGCACGCTAATGTAGCCTAATGATAACCTTTATGTCTGTCAGATTTACATTTATGCACGTTAGCAGGCATTACAATGGTTATTTTGCTGTGAATTCTGGGACATGTGTTTTTGTGTTTTCTGGGACAAAATGATTTGGAGCACAACCTGCTAAAAACAAACAAATACTGGAAAGATGTAGTTCTGGGAACCTTCTAGCTTTGTACTGAGAGCTCATATGTGATTCTGAGTGATGTTTTCTTGTTTAACCACCTGTAAGTTGCCACAGCAAACCTTTGACCTCTGTACACTTCAGTTTCCTGCTCAGCATCATCTGAAGTATGTTTTGTCCATTCAATAATAACATATGCCATTTGATTCCATCAGATGAGGAATAACCTATTTAGGCATATATTGTATCTCAAGGTCACAAAATATAAAACTCATGCATTCTGATATAAATTAATTTACTGGGACGTTCTGTCATCTAACATGCCATGAATGGCAGCACTATTTTAATATAGTTCATCTAAATTCTTTGAAAGTGTAAGTGGAAAATTGTTTGGCTGTACAGGTAGTTGTGGTTGCTGGGGGGTTGCTATGTGGATTCATGATAGAATTAGTTTAATTACGTTTTTGACTATAGTAAAAGCCGTTCTCATGTTCTTCGAACTCTACATTTGAAGAAAGCTCCAATTTAATGTATACTTTCTTGTATACCAGGTCCATATTTGACCAAAAATACAGTAAAAAGAGTAATCTTGTGAAATATTATTACAATTTAAAACAACTGTTCAATATATTAATTGTTTAATCTGAAAAGGTTATGATCGAGAAACATTTTCAATATTATCAATGTTGAATAAAGTTGTGGTGCTTATAATTGTATTGTTTGATGAACGGAACGTTCAAAAGAACTCATTTATTTGAAATAGAAATAATTTGTAACATTATAAATGTCTTTACTGTCACTTTTGATCAGTTTAATGCATTATTGATGAATAAAAGTTTTAATTTCCTAAAAAATGAAATGTAAATCCTACTGACCCCGAATTTTTCGACAGTGAAAATAGTGTAAGAAGAACCAAAATGGCAGCAGTGCTAGACGTTAAGGGGTAGTTAGGTTGATTAATACTTGAAGAATACTTCGTATGAACAACAGTAATAGTAATATTTGACTTGGCATACTATTAACAAGTACCCTTTCTGTCCAACTGTCAAAGACTTACTGCATTTAGCAGTCATACTGTGTTGGCAGTTTCATGTGTTTTTGAGATGGAAACACCTACCAAGTGTTACATCTTTGCAGTCTTTCTGAATGCCAGATGGACAAATGTCAAAATGGCAGATGAAGGAATTGAACTGAGTTGAAAATGACTGAAGGAAGAACCGGATGGATTGAATAAAGCATTCATAATGAAAGTGCTTTCCTTTCACGAGGTCTGTTTACTCAAGCAGTCTATTAGAAGCTGCGCTTTGTGTTTCCTGGTTACAGTCGTGGTCCCACAAACACACACACGCACGCACGCACGCACACACACACACACGCCCTCTGAGATAATGATAGACTGCACAGAGTCACTGTACACACATGTGTGACAGCAGCAGTTGTCTTGTGAATAGGACGGAGCTACTTGTGTGTGACCTTTGACCCGTTTAAAAGCAGTAATTATCAGGGCTTGTCCTTCAGTACTGTAGTGTTTATACACGTACTACACACACGTACAGTACTCATCCTTTAGTCCTGTTTAAAGAGGGGGAATGAGGAAATCCTCTATTTGTGAGTGTAATCCAGTCTGTGTTCATATTCTCTCTTATTCTGACAGGTGCACTGTGGAAATTAAATGGGCTGTATCTAGTACTGTACATACTGGTAAATAAGTACATTAAGTACAACAAGTGATTAAAAACTAGAACGTTCCCATTAGCTTTAGCTGTGCTGCATTGCATCACAACAGTGTTCATCGCTTGTGTGTTAAAGCTTGTTTTTGAGGGTCTGGTAATGTTTCTTCTGAGAATAGAATAGAATAGAATAGAATAGAATAGAGTTGAATACTGACATTTTTCATTAGTTAATTGAAAGGTGTAAAAAAAGTGTAGTAAGACACTTATATGGTAATATAGATGTAAATTATATACAGTATTATGATTTACTAACAGATATATGATTGAATAAACATTCTTTTTGCAGTGTCTTTGAATCACAGTGGTATACAACAGGATTCTGCCAATTATTATTTTTACTTGTTTTATTTGAAAAATGACTATGCATGAAACAAAAATGAAATATTGAATTAAAGTTCAATCTTATATTTTAATTTCAAATAACTTAAGACTCGATAAAGCTAGCTCATTTTTTTATAATGTCCCACATTAAAATTAACTATTAATTACATTTAAAATATGTACACTACCATTCATAAGTTTGGGGTCAGTTATGACATACAGTAAAATAAAGTAAAAACTGAAATATTACAATTTAAAAGAACTGTTTTCTGTTGTAATATTTTGTAAAATGTAATTTATTAATGTGATGTAAAGATGAATTTTCCGCATCATTACTCCAGTCTTCAGTGTCAAAATGGCAGGCGTGCAGATATATCAGAAACTTGTTAATGCATTACCCAAATATTAATTTCTCTGGTAACAGCTATGATTCTTAGGGGCTTTAATGAAGCTTAGTTTTATGTAGTTACAATTTTGGACTTTCTGGACCCCTTCGTCACAGGGCCCGGGACAGATTTCCCAGTTGTTGTCCTAACATCTTCTGCACACCTGTGCGGTTGCTCATAAAACAGATGTTAATGAATCGAAACCGCCTGCACATCTGTAGACCGTGACATTAGTGAGCTCCATAAATCATCTTGGCTGCTTTCTATTGCCTTGTTGTCCTTTCTCTTTTGCCATCTCGTCTGGTGTTCAGAAGGCACTGCAGGAATGAGACACACACGGCAAGAGAGAGCGAGAGGAGATAAGCACAGCGGGATGCAAAATTAAGCATGTGAGAGAAGTGAGAAAACTGAGATAGTGGGGTGAGATAGAGGAAAATGTGTTAAAGTGAGAGAGAGCGAGCGACTGGAGAGTGCTGTGCAGGCCTGTGCCGTCCCTTCTCACTCACAAATACCCGCTTTCCTCACCATGGTAACTGTCCCTATCCGATCCTCACAGGAACTCGAGTTCCTGTTGTGAAGGATTATTTGACTATTGAAACGCACAACTAAGATATTGGACAAGAGAGAATAAACGCAGAGACCGTCTGTTGGAGTGACATTAAATCAGATAGGATTTAAAAGAATATTTCCTCTTATTTTTAACTAGTGCGTAAATGAGTTTACCTGTTTAGTGTGATTGCCGTTTAATGTCCCTGTAAGTCCCATTTAGCCATTTGTTAGCAATCGTCTTTTTCAAGATGCAAAAAGCTTAAAAAAAACATGAATGGAGTATTAATGATGTATGTTATGTCATAGAATAAAACATTATTTTGAGCTTGTTTTAACCACAGACCATATTTCAGGCAGTTATCTAAAAACCCATTCCAAAAAAACAAACAAAAAACATTTATTTTGAGACAGTGGAACCAGAAGTTTAAAAATGCCGACTCGTTTCTGAGTTTTAGGACTCTATTAAAGTCCCCCGTAGTCAAATATTGTATCCCTTAAAACTTATCTTTGATAATCAAAATGACATTTAAATGTTTTTTCTTGTGAAAATAATTTTCTCATGCCTTAAAATAGCTTGTAACTCAGCACCCTTGCCTCATTTACTATACGCTGATCTATGAATATGCAAATTAGCCCCGCCTCCACTCACTCACACAAGCCAGCGCCTCCTGATTCCCTGAAATGTAGTAAACGCAAAACAATGGCATACACGGATAATGACTGATAAAACTATGTTTTTATTAGTGGACAACTAGAGTGAATAATGTAACATTCGTTACCGTTACTTACTTGACGATGTTGTGTCCTCAAAATGCCTTGAAGACTCGAATACAGCCGTTTGTGATTCTTAATTCGCGCCCGCGAGCATACGCGTGTGAAGTGCAGACGCCGATGCGGGAGAGGTGGGTCTGACTCCGGGCTACTTTTACACTGTTGCCGTGGGTTATAATGCAAGTTAGCGGTTCTAAATTCACATTAAACCACAGCTTCATGGGATTTTTGCTCTGATTTTTTTTGGTTTTGTGCTGGTATTGGTATATTTTGCATGCTTGTGATAGGAATCGATCGCTTGACGTGATTGGTTATTGGTTTGTGACGTAGCAAACCTAGGGCTGTTTCAAACCACATTTCTGGGAGTGCCATTGGGAAACTACACTTTTAAGGAGAAAATACTCAGCAATGGTGTTGATTAATTGATTGGCACATGGTTTGTCTAAAAGCATATTAAAAACACCACATAGACAAATAAACAACATAAAAAAACTTGATTTTCACTACAGGGGGACTTTAAAGTATCCTGTTCTTAGCTTAGCATTAGCAACCATGCTAACACAACACTGCCTTAGAAGGCTCTGCCTGAGCAGACAGTGAGACGAGTTTAAATACTTGTCTGCTTGGCTTGTAAATGCATGTTTCATTTGTTTTTACAAATCAAGGGGTGAGGCAGCGTTATTCTCTGTGCAAACTGACAACATCCCAAGCTTGAGTTACATGTAACCAGCAGTATTTCTTGAAAGAGAGGATAACCGATTTGGAAATGATCACAGGAGAGAGAATATGCTGCATAGTAGAAGACAAGTTATTATGGCATGTCAAATGGACAGGATGTCTTGCCCATGTGATTAGAGTGAGCTTAGTGTTGCGGCTGGTCATACGCCCGACATTAGTGATGCTTCGCATTAGCCAATCTCTGTCGGTTTTCTGTGTCTATGCATAACCATTTCTGAAATAAACCCTCAGATACTGTTATTATGAAGTACTCATTTATCAGATGCCTTAATCCAAAGCAACTGAAGTTAATCAAGTAACTCAAGTAACATTAAGGTGTGCAGGTTACAACAAAATCGTTTCCCCCAGGGTGTGCAATATATAAGGCTACTGAAAGTTAATGTTTACCAGTTTTAGAAGAAGAACCACTTAATCGTTTAATTGGGAGCTTGACATGCATGAGTAGGTGAATATGACCGACTCGCCCCCACACCCTTCCAGCTGGAAAGGGCATCAAGAGCAAGGCAGTGGCCATTCTGTGGCATGAGCTCTAAATAAACAGGGTGTGCCACCTTTGGCCAGATCCAGACCTCAATAGACATGTGTCTTGCCGCTGGATCCCAAATGAATGGGGCTTTTATTTTCCACACGCACACACATACACATGCATAAACACATTCTACTTGTTTTTTGTGTTTGGAAAAGTCCAAAACAGATGACTTTTTGTGTCATGTTGTCCATATCTACAAGTGGTCAGTTGTTTTGTGGCATGGACGTGCATAGCTGTGTTAGATGATCTCATCGAGAGGAATTCTTGAGCGTGATTTCCTGTTCTGGATGTCTGAGTGTAGCACAGCTTAAACATTGACCACACAAACGGCCGCATTGAGTCGTGCCATGTCAGTTACAGCGTCACATGTTTCATGAACTCACACTGCCAGCTCATCAGATTGTTATTGATCGAGATTTAATTCTGCACATGATAATCTGGGTGAAAGGGTTTGTATGTGGATATTTCTAAGGAGCGTTGTTCTAGGTCAAGCTCATCTGGTCTGCTTTCGGGAATGCTGGAATGTGGTTGGCGACTCCTGTTGGAATGTGGTCAGGCCGGTTTGTTAGTCGACAGGTGTCTCGTGTTGCACCTGATATTATCCACCCGCTAACCTGAAACATTTGGACACACCTTAGATAACTCTATCTAACAAAAAGCATTCCTACCTCGATGACAAGCTCATGGTTTCGATTCCCAGGGAATGCATGAACTGATAATACAGTATACCTGAATGCAATCTTATTCACTTTTGATAAAAGCGTCTGCCAAATGCATAAATGCAAACTCTAAAGGCACACCTAGCAGTAGATTGCATCTCCATGAATACTTCTATCCATGATTAACACTTCCTTTTTCTCTGTTGTTTTCTTGTTCTCTGAAACTCGCAGAAGGACCCGGACTACCTGAAACTCTGGTTGGAGATCTTCATCGGCTCTTATGAGAGATGTCTGGATGTGGATTTTGAGAAACCGCTAACCAGGTAGACATTACAACAGTCCAGATACGTTCATCCATCAGTCTATCCCTCGAAGATGCACTTACTGTACCCTTCCATTATCAAGTGAATAATTGCGTGAAGGAATGAGCTTATTAAGTTCACAGTTCCTTGTCACAAGCTTTCAGCTTTTTCTGGACTAAAATATGGGCTAAAATCTTGCATAGCCACACTTTTGACTGTTAGCATCAAGTCTGGTCCACTTTATCAAAGGGTTAGTTCACCCAAAAATCCTTGTGTTCATCTTCGGAACACAAATTAAGATATTTTTGATGAATTCTGAGAGCTCTCTGACCCTCCCATAGACAATGTAATTGCATAGCAATGTAATTACCACGATCAAGGTCCAGAAACGTAGCAAGGAGATCGGTAAAATGATCCATGTGACATCAGGGGTTCAACCGTAATTTTACAAAGTTACGAGAATACTTTTTGTACGCAAAGAAAACTAAAATAACAGCTTTATTCAACAATTTGTCTCCTCCGCGTCACCCTGGTGCCATTTTGGAGAGTATCCACTGAATGCAAACAGCATATGCTATTCTGTGTCAGCTGCGTCACGCGGATGTCACATGGATTATTTTACCGATCTCCTTGCTACGTTTCTGGACGTTGATCGTGGTAATTACATTGCTGTCTATGGGAGGGTCAGAGAGCTGTCAGAATTCATCAAACATATCTTAAATTGTGTTCCGAAGATGAACGAAGGTCTTACGGGTTTAGAACGACATGAGGGTGAGTAATTAATGACATAATTTTCATTTTTGGGTGAACTATCCCTTTAAGGCAGCCCATCAACTAGTCAGTTGTAAAAAAAATATGTAGTTTTGCATCCTGAATCACTTCTGTGTAGAAATGGAGGTTGTTTTTGTAGTACATATATAAATGGGTGTAACCATAATGCTCAATATGGTGGCTGTAGTCCCGCCTTCAGTTAAAGGAGCCAATCACCTTTTTAGTAGAAGCAACGCAACACACAATATGGCAGCTTTAGAAATAAATGTCCCGACTTGTACTCAAGAATGCACAAATGAATTAGCCTGACTAGCCTGAATATTACAGAAGATCCATTGTCCATTGTTAGTACTCCAGGATCACTTCCAAATCTAGCAATTTTATATTGGTTAACACTACGAATTTGCTTGTTCAAAGTTCAACAAACTTGAATCCGAGGCGAATTCTATGTGGGGAAATTTCTATTTCAGATTTCTTTTGAAAGAAATCTGCAGTCTCAATCCTGCAGTTTTGCTGTAGAAAGGTAAATGTGATTGAACCCGAAAAACCACAATCTGTAATAGTGGTTGTCAAATTTATTTAAAATATATTATTGAAATGCAATTTAGACAAACAGGGCATTATGAATATGGCCACAGACTAAAGTGAGTTGCCTTAAAGGGGAGTTATTTGTATAAAAGAGGCCAGTCAGATTGGAGCTTTGTGTTTTTTGCCAGATCTGACCAAGTTAATGTTACCTTGTGTGAAGTCCATTATTAAATTGTTTTGCTTTTTTTTGACATACTATTATAGTGTTTGTTAATATTTTAAATTCGATTTTTTTTTTCTGTTTTTACTTAAATTTTAGTTAGTTTTAGTAATTTTATTGTGTTTTTTATTATTAGTTAATTTATTATTATTATTATTATTTAGTTTTGTTATTATTATTTTTAATTATTTTAGTACTTAACCTAAAAGGAAAATGTGAAATGTTGCCTTAAAAATGTTAGTTTACTTATACATTATGGTTTTAGTTTTAATTAATGACAATAACCCTAGTTAAGACTGTCTTTGAGTAGTTTGTTGGTGTTTAATATGAGGCTGAGACTAGACAGGAAGTACTCCTTTTTAACTGCTAACCTCAGTTAAACTTATTAAAGCTAAATTTAATGGTTTAATATTAGAGACACATCACATGATTGATATGGTTATGTGTCTGTTTGTGTACATGCATGTCTGTGGATAATGAGCCGTATTTAACGGACTCCCTGCCATCATGGTCACATAAAAGTGGTAAATAAGAGTGACAGAGGCTGAAGGACAGAAAGAGGGAGAGTGTTGAAGGATTTATGTGGCGGTAGTGCAGAGTGTGTGGCATGAGAAAATCACTCTAGCTCTCCCAGATGTGGTCATGTGATCATGAAGCGCTTAGACTGTCAGAGGACATTATGTAATGCGGAGCGAGAGGAGACCCGGGAACCGACAGACAGAAAGAGAGATGGGATTGTAATGGGTTTATTCATCTCTCTCCTTCACAGCTGTGCTGTTCTCACACAAATCTGCTTCATTACTGTACAGTTCTTTAACTCTTTCTGGTGCTGGAAAAACACACTCTTGTAGTGCATTATTTGCCTTCACAGTCACGACTGCAGAATTACAAATCCCTGAGGTGCTGTTAAGGACTAAGTCACCCCAAAATGACAGTTCTGTCATGAATTATGCCTTCAAACCCCATATTTTGTCTTCATTTTCAATGCAATTAGTTCCCAGGGGATTCAAGCATCACAAAAGCTCCATATAAGTATCATAATCAATATATGTGGACCATTTTATAATGGTTTTGCATTTATAATAGGGCTGTGTTGAAAAAGGGCTGTTTAATTGATTCTCATTTTGATGAACTGATATTGATTCTTAAATTCCAAGAATCGATCTTTTAGTCTATGCTGTTTTCAGTTAGTGCATGAACAAAACTGAGCTAGAAAAGCAGCATTTTGCTAAATATATGTAATATATTACATATTCATTATTTTTTCTTAACCTGTTCTTCCATATTTCATGTATCGTTGAACAAATCAGTCATGAAAACAATAACATGAAAACATGTTTTTATAAGTCACCAGTTAAATGTTTATATTTGAAAAAACAAACCAGTAGAAATGTAATTATATCTTTAAAAAGTTGTTATTATAATGTGCCTGCCTTAAATCCAATTTAAACTTTTGTATACAAAGCAGTTGTTCATTTTAACCTTTAATATTATAGTAATATACCAAGTGATTGACTATAAAATCAGTTTAAAATCCAGTTGAGATCAGAATTGAATCGAATCGCAAGTCTGTGAATCGTTAATGGAATCGCAAGTCTGTGAATCGTTAATGGAATAGCAAGTTTTTTCATTGAATTGCAAGTTTGTAAATCAAAATGCAAGTTTGTGAATCGAATCACAAGTTTGTGAATTGTGAATGGAATCGCAAGTTTGTTCATTGAATCGCAAGCTTGTGAACCAGATCACAATATTTCTAATTTCTAACTGTTTTGCATGTGTCCTGCAGGTTGGAGGAGACGCCGCCCGTCATGACGCTGTTACCTGATAACATCCTGCAGGAGTTGCGTCTGCAGCTGCTGCAGTGTGTGCAGAAAGCATCTGAGGGACTGGAGCCCGAGCAGCAGACGCTGGCGCTCCTGCTCCTCAAATTCCTCATCGTCACCTGCAGGTCAGACTCTGAGACGTCACACCAGTGGCCTGCACGTTATGACTAAGAAAAAACAGAAACAGATCAGTATTCGAGCTAAATACGCAAACTAACTGAAGTAAAAGAGGGATTTGAACTGTTTGGAAATAAGAGTCTCTTATGAAAATATGAAGTGCATTGAATCTCAGTAAAAACAGAAACTGGACACCTGTGATCCTGCTCAATGTTTCATGAGTTCTCTGAGCACCTGCTGCTGAGGGTTCATGCCTGGTTTCCACTTTCAGTGACATATCAAGACTTTTACACCGCAAAAAAATGCTTTTCTTACTTGGAGTTATAAGTAAATAATCTTATTTCAAACTGAAAACAAGATTTTTTTTTTGCTTACCCCAATGGCAGATTATTTTGCTTGTTTTAAGGAAAAACTCACTTAATTTTGACTTATTTTTTCTGAAAACAAGACAATAATTTTTACTTGTCTAGAAAATGCTTGTTGATTTTAAGAATTTTTTGATATTTGGACTAGAAACAAGACAAAAACTCTTTAAGTAAGAAAAGCGCAGGTGTTGCGTCTGCAGCTGCTGCCGTGTGTGCAGAAAGCATCTGAGGGACTGGAGCCCGAGCAGCAGACGCTGGCGCTCCTGCTCCTCAAATTCCTCATCGTCACCTGCAGGTCAGACTCTGAGACGTCACACCAGTGGCCTGCACGTTATGACTAAGAAAAAACAGAAACAGATCAGTATTCGAGCTAAATACGCAAACTAACTGAAGTAAAAGAGGGATTTGAACTGTTTGGAAATAAGAGTCTCTTATGAAAATATGAAGTGCATTGAATCTCAGTAAAAACAGAAACTGGACACCTGTGATCCTGCTCAATGTTTCATGAGTTCTCTGAGCACCTGCTGCTGAGGGTTCATGCCTGGTTTCCACTTTCAGTGACATATCAAGACTTTTACACCGCAAAAAAATGCTTTTCTTACTTGGAGTTATAAGTAAATAATCTTATTTCAAACTGAAAACAAGATTTTTTTTTTGCTTACCCCAATGGCAGATTATTTTGCTTGTTTTAAGGAAAAACTCACTTAATTTTGACTTATTTTTTCTGAAAACAAGACAATCATTTTTACTTGTCTAGAAAATGCTTGTTGATTTTAAGAATTTTTTGATATTTGGACTAGAAACAAGACAAAAACTCTTTAAGTAAGAAAAGCATTTTTTGCAGTGTAGGGTCCAACAGTGCGATTACTCGAATGGCAGCTGCTACTCATATGTACACACACACACACACACTTAATGTGGACATCCTTTATTACTCCATTATTTAAGTTTATTTAACATGACTCTAGTAAAAACTTTTAAATATATTGTTAAGTTTTGGTTGTTTACAGTTTTTAAAAGTAAAAGAGACATTTTTTCAGACATTACCATTCAAAAGTTTGGGGTAAGTCATTTTTTAGAATTATTTTATTTATTTTATTATTTGTTTTATTTATTCAGCATAATTTTATACAAAGATGCATTAAATTGATCAAAAGTAACAGTCAAATAAATGCTGTTCTTTTGAACTTTCTATTGAAAGAATAGAAAAATCATGGTTTTCCACAAAAATATTAAACCGTTTTAACAATGATAATAATCAGAAATGTTTCTTGAGCAGCAAAGCAGCATATTAGAATGATTTCTGAAGGATCATGTGACACTGAAGACTGGAGTAATGATGCTGAAAATTCAGCTTTGCTCACAGGAATAAACTACATTTGAAAATATATTAAAATAGTAAACAGCTATTTTAAATTGTAAAAATATTTCAGAATATTATTGTTTTGACTGTACTTTTTAACATAGCCTTGGCGAGCATAAGAGATTTCTTTCAAAAACATTTAAGAAATCTAACCGTCCCCAAACTTTTGAACAGTAGTGTAGCTCCTGGGGCAATTTTGTCTTCTTCAGAGAACATATTTCACATGCATGTCCACTCAGTGAGATGTTGTAATTTGTCCACACACACAGACTTTGTAGCGTTCAGCAGCAGTCAGTGTGTGATTTATGATCATAGGGCTGGCAGGGGAATCTCTCTGACAGCTAGAACTAATGGTCCTGTCATACGGCGGTCTGTCCAATACAGCTTCAAACACACACAGAGTTTCTCCACACTGACAGCTGTGTGATGTGTCTTGACAGGAACCTGTCAAATGTGGAAGAGATCGGCGCCTGTTCCTACATAAACCACATCATCACCATGACAACGCTTTACATCCAGCAGGTCTGAAACTTGCTCCAAAATCAAGTTTTCTGTTTATCCATTTATTTTTTTACTTTCTGTCACCATTATTTAATGTTTGTCAAACTGGCCTATGTTTTCCCTCTTCCTCTCGCACTTCCTCTTCCTTGGCTCTTCCCTATTCTTTTTTTCTTCATTTTACTATTAATTCTTCTGCCTTTTCTTTCTATTTCTTTTTCCATGCCCCTTTCCTCTTCTCAATCTCTTCCTTTTCCTATAATGTCCTGTTCCTTTTCTTTACTCTTTCCTTTATTTTTCCCTTCCTCTTCCACTTCCTTTTTCTGTTTTCCTCTTCTCTTCTCTATTTCCATGTTTCTCTCTTCTTTTTTGAGGAAGCCTAGAGGAAAGGGATGTGGAAAATAAAATGTTAGGGAAGAGGAAATGACCGGAGCATTTTCCTCTTCCATCTCCTCTCCTCTTTTTTTGTTTTCCTCTTCCTCTTCCACTTTATGTTCCTGTCATTTATTCTTCTTTTTCCTTTTCCACATCCCTTTCTTCTAGTCTTTCTCTTCCTTTTCTGGTCGTTTCCTCTTCCTTTCCATTTTCCTTCCTTTTTAACAGGAATATAAAAAGGAAGAATAAAAGCATTTTCCTCTTCCCTTTCCTCTCCTCTTTTATTTGTTTTCCATTTTCTTGACCTTTCCTTTTCCTCTTCCCTTTCCTCTTCCTTACTCTGCATTCTTCTTCTCTTTTCTTTTTCCATTGAATTATTATTATTCCACAATTATTATTATTATTATTGTTTCCTCTTCTTCCATCCTTTTATTGTTCCGTCTTTCTGTTTTCCTCTTTCTCTTCCTTTTCTTTTTTCTCTTCCCTTCCCTTTTCTCTTGCTCTTATTTCTTTTTCTGTATTCCTCTTCTCCTCTCTCTTTCCTCTTTCATTTTCTCTCCTCTTTATTGTCCTTTCTGTTTCACCTTTTTTTTCTCTTCTCCTCAGTATTAAAGTAAATCCACTCTTTTTCTCTCTGTTTAGCTGAAGAGTAAGACGAAAGAGAAGGAGCTGGCTGATCAGACACAAGCCGAGGAGTTTGTCCGTCACGCTTTGGCCTTCTGTGAGAGTCTGTATGATCCCTATCACAACTGGAGGCATCACATTCACGGGTGAGATATGCAACCAATGCCGATCCCACAGCTGAAGCTGACGTACAAATGGCAGCTTTTCAGAAATAACTGGAATATTTCTCTTTGATGGCACGATGCGTCTTTCTAGACTTTCACCCAGTTGTCCAACGGGGAACATTTCTTCATTGCATGCAAAAAAATGCATTGTATGTAAACATCACACCTGTCAAATGCCAGTCATGCTTCAATAAGAGGACTTCACGGCCTCAGTTGTTAATCTCTTTGTACGAGCATGTACCAATCCAGTATGCACCTCCTCATGCACACTGAATAGGGCATTCTTAGGCTGCTAATCTGTAGAATAAACCGGTGTTGTTTGGAGAGCTGCTCTGTTTAAAATAGCGGTGCAGAGTCAACGTTAAATCAAAACCATTCACTGAAAAAGGAAATCATTTACTTTCTTAATAAATACTCCTGGGCTTCTTGTGAATGATTTGTCAGTGCATGTTATTTCAAAGAAAAAATGTTTGTTTTATTAATCTTTTATCAAAATGTTTTACATTTTTACCGTCACTCAGAAGTACAATACATTATCTGCAGTAAAATGCTTTGTAAATGTTGTTGCTTTAGTTATTTGACACCACAATAATGACAGGCCAGTGGGGAATCTGTATGTGAAGGTTTATGTTATAAGTTATGGTATATATGTTGCTAACTCAAAGTGCAGTTGAATCCAGTGCAGTTCCCTGTTATTCAGTAACTTGAGCCACACAGATACACACTGTCAAATGAGGCGAACACACACATATACAGTGAAAAACACAGCTGTGTTTGACCAATAAACACTTGTAGTCTGGTTCTACAAGTTCTGTGAAGAGCTGTTTGTCTTTCCACTCTGTGTGTGTGTGTGTGTGTGTGTGTGTGTGTGTGTGTGTGTGTGTGTGTGTGTGTGTGTGTGTGTGT
>NW_015555726.1:588628-642596 GCF_001515605.1 Sinocyclocheilus anshuiensis
TGTGTGTGTGTGTTTCAAAGGTTATTTGAGGGCAGGTAATATGGCTGGATAAAATGCCACTGAAAATAATAACATATTGGGGGAAAAAGGCTCCTGAATTGATTTTTTTTCAATGTTATCCAACACTTTATATTGTTTTATTATTTAAATGAATACATTACGGTTAATACATTGACTATTATTTATTTATTTATTCCTTCCTCCCTTAAAAAAATATTTTTTAAATGAAAACAATCAATAAAATACTTAAAGATAAATAAAACACACAAAAAAAATTCAATGTTTTAGTTGTTTTCCTGCATGCCATGTGACCATTTCTTGACATCAGAGAACCGTGAACATGCGAATGTTTTGTTAAATTATTGAAAGATTGATTTAAAATCTTGGGGAGTACTTCAAGTAAATATATTAGGTCAAATGTGTTTGACTGACAAAAATGGCATGAGCCATGATTGTGTGATATTATATTGAAGTGTGAGTAATGGGTCTGTTTAACTGGTTTGTGTTTGTTTGCTCTTGCAGACAGCAGCTCAGTACTGTGGAGAGAAGCAGACAGAAGTTTAAAGCCGCAGCGCTCACTGTAGAGTTTGTGCCCTTCTTCTACCGTAAGTCTCTCTCTCTCTCTCTCTCTCTCTCTCTCTCTCTCGATGAACCCTGTGGGGCATGTGGCTTGTTTATTTACTGATCAAATCTGCTGTTTATCATTTGGCCTTCAGCGATGGCACATAACTAGCGCTCTCTAAACAAAGCAGCCTCAGTGTTCCTGTTGTTAGAAACTCACACTGCTTATCTGTGTGTTGATCATTGAAGTGTCACTCTGTTTCTGAGTGTACCTGTGAGTTAATGCTCTCGATACTTTAGCCTACAGCACTGAGGAACTAATGAAAATTAATGAAACTAATGGGAAAAAAACCTTTGAGGGGCTCTGTACTGAAAAGACTGAGGACAGTAAAGTGTTACAGGAAGCATGCAAGAAAATAATTCAGCATGTTTTTGTTGTTGACATGTTATTTGCATGAAAAACAGACACCTCTTCATTCATTTGTGTGTGTGTGTGTGTTTCAGAATGTTTTCAGGAGAGTGAGCATCTGAAGGACAGTCTTAAATGTTGTCTTTTGCACCTGTTTGGAGCCATCGTCGCGGGTGGACAGGTGAGATCATGCCACAGCAGTAAAAGAATAGTGCTGAAGTTTCAGATAAAATGGTAAAATGAAATGATGGTTCACTTTCTGTTAACTGTTGAAATGAAATCTCCACCAATTACAATTTGGAATTCTAAAAATCGCAAGAATTGTAATCCAATTGTAATGTAGTGTGCAAACAAATACACACACACACACACACACAATGGAAAATAATTGCAAGAATGAAGACAAATCACAATTTAGTATTAAAAAAAAATACATAAAAGAAAACCAATTCCATATATAACCAAATTCCAATTCCATTGCAATTCCATATATAAATAATTTTAGGAAAGAAGACCAATTGCATTTCTGTATGCAAATAATTGGAAGAAAGAGGACAATCACAATTTAGAATGCAAATAAATACATAAAATAAAACATATTGAAATTCTGTATGCAAATAGTTGCAAGAAAAATGACTAATATATATGCATATATATATATATATATATATATATATATATATAATATACACAAACATTAATTGTAAAATAATTGCGACGAAGAAGACCAATCACAATTTAGTATGCAAATAAATATACAGAAGACGACCTATTACAATTCATTATAAATGCAAGAAAGAAGATCAGTCACAATTTAGTATGCAAACAAATGCACAAAGAAATCCAACTCCAATTCTGTATGCAAATCACAATTTAGTATGCAAATAAATAAACAAAAGAAGACCAATTGCAATTCAGCATGCAAATAATTGCAAAAAAACTAGACCAATCACATTTTTAAATATTTAAATAAATGTTAGAAGGAAGGCCAAGCATGCAAATATGTCAGTGACGCTATGGCTGTTAAATGCTGAACATTTTAAATCTTACTTGTTAAAAAAAGATACTTTATAATAATCAAAAATAACACACAGAAGCATTCATTTGTTTTTGTTTTTCTGTCTAAACATCCTATGTCTTTTCTGTGACACATCTTGTTTTCGCAGCATTTTTAAGTTTAAGCTTTTCTAAAATGTGTCTAGAAGCCGCTCCTTTCTGTTTCACTCCGTTCTGTTTTAGCTGTTCTTGAATCTGTGTAAGCGGCCCACTAAAATGATCTACAAACATTTGAATGGGATCTGTACGCTAAGTGGTGTAGGTTCAAAAAGACGTACTTCCTTGTTCTCTGTGTCTCTTTTAATGTGTCTTCTACATCGTCTTGTCTCTCAACAGCGTAACGCTCTGCTGGCCATCTCTCCGGCCACGATGGAGGTGCTGCTGGGAGTGTTGGGTGCCGGCGAGTGTCTGAGCGGAGGTGGAGATGGAGAGGACTGGGACAGCGAGGCTCCCGACAGGAAGGCGCTGTTGACTCTGGGCTGTTTGCGGGAGGTGGTGCACCGGCTCCTGGCCAGCAGCTCCGATCAGAGACAGGTGGAGATCAGCTCACTGCTGGAGAGCTACTTCAAACTGCTCAACTCGGACCCCGCTGCCGCAGCGCAGGTCAAAGGTCACCCATTGCCGCCCCGCTCTCGGCACTGGGAGAGCCGCTTTGTGGCGTTACAGGTGAACATGCTCGGTAAGTAGATTTGTCACTCGTGTCGTGTTCTTTAATCTTGACCGCTTCTCTCTTCTGAATCCTTTTCTCCGTTCCACTCAGAAACTATTCAGGACATGTTTGAGTGCAGCGACCGTCCCGTCCTGCAGGCCATCTTCCTCAACAGTAACTGCTTTGAGCATCTGACCAGACTCCTGCAGAACAGTAAGGTGAGCTCCTCTACAGATGCCACATTTCCTGACCATCATGCATTTGGGTTTATTCAGTTCTGAGTCGAAATAGAGCTCAACAATGACTTTGTCAGGTCCCTTTGTTTTGGGAGCATTCATAGACATTTTCCCTTCAGAGAAATCTTCAAAGAAAGTCTTCTAAACCTCTCCGAGATGAATCAATATTTGATTCACAGCAAAAAAGCATTTGAAAATTTGGTCTTTTTTGAGGAAACAAATGCAGTACTCTTCCTATAAAGCATTGTGAATTCTTCAAGAAGACATGAAAACCCAGATAATAATGTATTTTCTTATCAGACAACACCACTGCTGTCTTTTTATGCTCAAATAAAAAAAAAAGAAAATTATTTTATTGAGCAAAGATGCATTAAGTTGATCAAAAGTGGCAGTAAAAACATTTATAATGTTTTAAAAGATTTCTATTTCAAATAAATGCTGTTCTTTTGAACTTTGTTCATCAAAGAATCCTGTACAGTTTCCATAAAAATATAAACGACACAACTGTTTTCAACATTGATAATAATCAGAAATGTTTCTTGAGCAGCAAATCAGCATATTAGAATGATTTCTGAAGATCATGTGACACTGAAGACTGGAGTAATGATGCTGAAAATTCAGCTTTTCATCACAGAAATAAATTACATTTTAAAATGTATTCAAATAGAAAACAGTTATTTTAAATTGTAATAATATTTCACAATATTACAGTTTTTACTGTATTTCTGATCAAATATATGCAGCCTTGGTGAGCACAAAAGACTTCTTTCAAAAACATAAAAAGATCTTACTGACCCCAAACTTTTGAACAATAATTTAGCCTTCATTAGCCTGAAAAAATATATTATATAATTATAACAATTTATTACCCTTTTAAAAATATAATTATCTGATCCTAAACAGTGAAAGTATATTTGGATGCAAATTAGTTCCCTAAGCCTTAACATACTAATATTCAGCAGGTAATTGTAGTCCAGTCATACTGACTTCTACATAATTTATCTTAAAAATCATGGTAGATCTCCAGTGGAAGATAGATATGTTATCTCTAATAGATGTGAAGATTTTTGATTGGATTCTTCCAAAACCCAACAGTTGAGCTCTATTGACACTATATGACTTTTACAGGATGTTAATGACCTGCTGCCTTATATATTGTAATGTTTGTCAGGAATATCCTTGTTTGTTTTAGATCCTGTCAGAATCTAAAGATAGATTTGCTAATTGTCGTGTAACTGACAGTGTGTTCAGTTGGATACGGTGGCCGAGAAGTGCAAAGCAAATCACAATTCTGAAAACAAAATAACAAATTACAACTTGACGCGATCGATCCGGGTTCGATCCTGCCTTTTGCCGAACTTTTTTTTTTTTTCCTCCCTTTTCAAATCTCGTATTAGCAATGGATTCTATTTACACTAAGTGAAAATAGCAGTATTAACACATGAAGCATGTTATTTTCTACTTTTTGATTATTTCCTTAATTTTTATTGAAAATAAATGCCTTTACGATGTGATACGAGATTTGAAAAGGGAGAAAAAAAAAGTTTGGTAAAAGGCGGGATCGAACCCGGATCGAT
Source organism: Sinocyclocheilus anshuiensis (assembly GCF_001515605.1). Classification (NCBI taxonomy): domain Eukaryota; kingdom Metazoa; phylum Chordata; class Actinopteri; order Cypriniformes; family Cyprinidae; genus Sinocyclocheilus; species Sinocyclocheilus anshuiensis. The sequence continues at coordinate 593,117 of NW_015555726.1, forward strand.
CGCGTCAAGAAGCCAAGGGCACGCACTTATCCATCTGCGCCACTGGAGCTGATGATTTATAACCACTTTTACCTAAATGCTTCTGAATTGTTATTTTGTTTTTTAGACTTGCATTTGCGTTTGTAATTTGTTATTTTGTTTTCAGAATTGTGATTTGCTTTGCACTTCTCGGCCACCGTAGTTGGAGGATTTATTCTCGCCAGCCAGTTTCTTGTGCAAATATTTAATATCCTGTTTTTTTTATCTTTGCCTTAAAAGAACAGTTTGTTTTGTGCATATTTGTGTGTTTCAGATTAACTGTTTCTTTATGATGTATGTTGCTATTAAAACTGTCTTACTGCGCTTATAGAGTTATTACCTTACAGCATGTACACGTATCAGAACTGCAGCACTGCCTTCTATCCATGCATGTTTCTGTCCTTTAGCGACGGAACATTTAGGGTCACGACCTTTGACCTCCTACCTTTTAACCTTAACCCTTTGCACTTTCCTCTCATCTGCCCGTCTGTGCTTGCTGCGGTCGGCTCCGTCCGGCAGCTGGTTAACGCTAGGTGCACAGCCGCAGACAAGGACCAGAAAGATTTAACCAACAGGTTACTGACAGGAGAGAGTGAGATTCAGGTACCGCCCACCTGTGCCTGTCGCTCCCACTCACCACGCCCCCCGCCGCCCACATGACCACTCCAGGACAAGATCACAGTCCTCTCTCTGTCTCTCTCTCACCTGAGCAGGGTCACTATGAGTCACAAAGTCACGTATAAACCAAACTTATCGGTGATATACCGTTGATACGAGCAAATGGAATTGTATTTTTAATCATTTGTTTATTTTTGTTTTTCATCGGAACTTACATGACAACATTTTAAGAAACTTGAATAGCCAAGAACAATATCTACAGTGATCCAATATAATGTAAATAGAATAATAATAATAATAATATGTAAAATATATAAAAAAAGAAATAATATATAAATGTAAATACATTTTACATAATATTTTTATAAAAATAAACAATAATAAAAAAATGTATGTAGTATAATTAATGTTATTATTGTATAATTAATGTAGGTTATAAATATATTATAAACAATCCAATTTAATAATAGGAAATAACATGTACAGGAAATGTACTTTTATGTGAAAATGTGTGTTTTTACAAGATTTATTTTACACAGAATTCTTAGATGTAATATATTAATAAATATATAATAATATATACTGTATTGTATAAATAATATATGAATATAAAATTGTTTTAATATATTATAAAGTGTATAATATATACAAAACAATACACACACACACACACACACACAAACACACACACATATATATATATATATATATATAATGAACACTCCATTTTAATAATGCAAACTAAAACATTTTCATCTTGTTTATAATATAAATGTAGAATTTAGATAATAATGAATATATTATAAAGTTTGTTAAAAAAATTCTAAAACATAAAAAATTAAATATGATAGTGGAAAATGACATGTACATGATATTGCTGAAATTCAACTTAACTTTTTGAAATTACATTATTATAGTGTAATACTGGCCTGTCACTAGTTTCACATTTAAATTAACTGTCTCAGTTGTATTTGGATACATTTTCCATCATGTTTATATTATGACACATTGACCAAAATGTTTGACAATATCGTAATAAATGTAATATTTAAAATGCTACATTTTTGCTTCTATTACCCACTCATATTTGCATGCATTTGCACCATGACCTGACAACACAAGAGTGTCATATCCAAATATACTGTCACCATAAGTGACCGGACCTGCTCTCTTTCATAAGGCATTCAATGCTTCCTTGTTGCAGAAGCAGAACAATTATAAGTCCGTCTCTTCATGTAAAGTGCTCTGAATGTAGAAGCTTGTAATGGAGTGGTCTTTAGATTATTTACTCAGTCATGCTTTCAATAATCATCTCATTCTATTTATTTTGCTTTGCTTGTTTCCCTCCCGTTTCCTCTGGTGGTTTGGTAACAGGGTCGGAATGCTGTGACTTCAGCAGCCTTGAGATTATCGACCTATAGCGGTGTGCTTTGCGCTGTATAGAAGTACCTCCTTGATTTCATGTCGTCTTCTGTTTATTACTGCTCAGTGTTTGTCACTCTCCAGGAAGTCTTTGTCATTTTCTTATGCATAATGAACTAGCCAATGGACTGTATTCCGCCAGGAGACACATTTTTTCATGTCATATTCATGAATGAAAAGTGAATCTTTAATGTGAATTTTACTGCACAGCTGTAACTAATCTCACTCCAGCCAGGGAACCAAAGTTGGCAACCCTGTGTACATATTAGGGGTGCAACGGTTCTCGGTAAAAAATCGAACCGTACCGTTCTCCACACATGGTTCGGCATGCACTAGGACCGCGGTTCAACTTAAATCTGACAATGCATCTGTAATATGGTTTGTTAGAGTTCGGCTAATGCATGTTTCTGTTGATGGATACAAATTCTGGCTTCCCAATACATTACAACAAGAGCGATGAGAGGAAAAAAAAACAATACGTGGACAAACCAGTCACTCTTTGTTCAATGCGAGTGCTGTAGGTTGGAATAACTGTCATTTATGCCGTCATCATGTGTTGATAACGCAGGTGAGACCTGAACAGCACACATTGCTATCGGTGTTTAAACTAAACTCATTTAAGCCTGGCCAGTTTAAATATTAAAGAGCCAGAAGATGCAAACTCGCGCGCGCAGTGAGAAGATCTGTGATATGCAGTGTTATTTTACATTTGATTACTTTATTCAATTTCAGTTCAATTCAATTTTATTTTATTTGTATCTTTGCTCTATTGTATTTATTTGTGATGTTGCTCGTAGTTAGAATGTGTTCTTATTTTCTTTATTTTTATTTGACAATATAGTTTTTTCCCTAAACATAGCACATACCGAACCGTACCGAAACCGTGACGCTAAAACCGTGATACAAACAGAACCGTGAGTAAGTTGAACCGTTGCACCCCGTGTACATATTCAGTTATTTTCATGACTATGAAGGTCAGTTATCGATTATCAAGAACACCATTATGATGTTGTTTACGAGAGAGCATCGCTAGCTAGCTAACGTCAGCTTAAATAGTTACGATAGTGTTTAGTTGTAAGCATTTAAATGTACAATTACGTGTCTGGCTACGCTCCTGGGATTACCAGGCTCAGCATGTAAAATGATATGTTGTTAAATAACATGAAACCGTATGTTAATGCCGCTTTCATCATTTACTGAGTTGCAATTATTTTGTTTCTCAGTTTCTGAAAAAAAGAGGTTTCTGTGAGCATCTCAAGAGTCTCTACCTATATATATATATATATACATACCACAACATCAAATGACGTTTTACCAGAAGTTTACGAGCAGGCTTATCTTAATTCGGAAGTTCTGAAAAAAACTCCGTGCATATAGTCCATTGCAATGGCAGATTGAGCATCAGGAGTCTCATGACATGGCGTGGCTGAATAGAGATTTTGCGGGTTGTGGAGGGAGTACGTTGTCTGTGTGTATGTATGAATTGTGTGTTGGTTGGTGTTGGGGAGTTTTAGTTTCAGATCTGAGCACTGATGGTCTGATATCATCTACTGTATATCAGAGGCTCAGAGCTCAAACCGTTTCACTCTGATAATCAACATTTTTAAATTTTCACCCGCAACGCCTGATTCTATTCCTGCCTGTTCATGTAAGCATGGTTCTGTTGTAGCATTCTTGCAATTCATCATGGCTTTTCACTCATCATTTGCATGGCAAAGTAAACAGACAGGGAAGGAATAGAACAGGCCTCACGCTGTACTGAGTCTTCAGCCATTGGCTGGATCTCTTGATCGACTGTGATTTCCTCCAATCAGGTGTTCCAAGGGAGGCTCGACTCTCTTGCCGTGGCAACGATCAAAACTCTCACGACAGTGATGCACAAGTCACCTGCTGCAAAGGTTTGTTATAATCAAGCGATCCCTCATTAAGCTTTGTGTACAGGATTTCGATCTGGAATGGTCCTAAAGGGAAGTTTTATAATAGTATTCTAACATAAAACAAAAACATATACATTACCATTCAAAAGTTCAGTACGTTTGTTAATGTTTTAGTCTGTTCTGCTCACAGAGGCTGCATTTATTTGCTCAAATACAGTTATATTGTAAAATATTATTACGGTTTAAAATAACTGTTTACTGTTGTAATATATTTTAAAATGTAATTTATTCCTGTGATGTAAAGCTGAATTTTCAGCATCAGTACTCCGGTCTTCAGTGTCACATGATCCTTCAGAAATCATTCTAATATGCTGATGTGCTGCTCAAGAAACATTTCTTATTATTATCATCAATGTTGAAAACAATTGTTCTGATTAATATTTTTGTGGAAACCGTGATGCATTTTATTCAGGACTCTTTGAGGAATAAAAAGCAGCATTTATTTGACATAGAAATCTTTTGTAACATATAAATGTCTTTACTGTCACTTTTGATCAATTTGACGCATCCTTTTTTAATAAAAGTATTAATTTCTTTCAAAAATGATTTTTCATAATTTAAACCTTACTGTCCCCAAACTTTTGAATGGTAGTGTGTAGTTATACATAGTTCTCATCAGACTTTTATAATAAGAAGTAGAAAACGTGGAAATATGAGGGAATTTTTAAATTATTTTTAGGCCTAGAAAAATCATGAAAATTCATGTAGTAAATATTTGAATATATATTCTGTTACAGATACAAAATTAATAATGAATAGGAATCGAATAGGATCTTTATTTGATTCTTATTTGATCCTATTCTATTGGATTGGTTATAAATACGACAGAAATTTATAACGACAGAAATGGTGTAGGAAACTTTTGAATTTTCACTCAGAAAATACTAGCAAATTTCACAAATAATGTTATTAAATTAAATTTGAAATTTTGAAGTAGAAAGACAGAAATAGAATTTTCTTGTAAAACATACTCTAATTATTTTTGCTTTATTTACAACTTTAAAAAAAAATGATAATTAATAGAATATTTCCAATGCATGTTCTAATGCAAATTTTTTTTGTACGTATTGACTAGTCACTTGAACTAGTCAATTTCAACTATTTAGTGAATAATTTAAAAGGATAAAACCGTAAATAAAACAACCTTGTTCCCTTGTAGGAAGTGTTTAAGGAGCGGATTGGCTACACTCACCTGTATGAGGTGTTGGTGTCACTGGGTCAACCGTCCAGACACCTGCTGAAGGAACTCATGAATATGGTGAGATGAACACTTCCTGTTTCCTGTGCGTCAGTCACATGATGTTATCTGCCCCTTTCTTTCTCATCAAGTTGGCACCGCTTTTGTTTCTATATCGCTTTATACAATAGATAAAGACAACAAAAGTCTTGTCTTTATACAAAAGAAAAAACATTAAAATAACAGAACCACATGATTCATAAAAGTTCATCAAATATGAGACATTCTGCTCTAAAAAAGACTATAGAGTTATTATTCAGCTCAAGTCAGTTCAGAGTTGATTCAGTTGAGTTCAATAACTGTTGATGTTTGATTCAGCTATAAAGAAGACTGTTTAAAAGAAGGCTGTTTACACTTGGTATTAACATCTGTCTCGAGTGATCTGACCACCTTTAAATGCTCCCTAAGTGGGCAGCTGACTACATTTGGAACATCTTACTTTCTTTTCATCATTGTAATCCTGCAGGCTGTTGAGGGTGAGCATTCGTCCGTGGGTCTCCTGGGCATCAGTAACGTGGAGCCTCTCCTGCTCCTGATACAGTGGCTTCCAGAGCTGGACTCTGCCGAGCTGCAGATCTTCACTGCCGACTGGCTCCGGCGCATCTGCGGTCTGAACCGGCGGACGAGAGCCACCTGCGTCAACTCCTGCATGACTGCCAGAGTGCTGTCGGCTCTGGAGAGACACGAGCGGCTGCACCGGGCCTGTGCCGAGAGTCTAGTGGGCCTGTTGGGATCTTTAGGCAGCCAGTCGCTGAGTTCCTCTGAGCTCCAGAATCTGCTGAGACTCCTGCGTCAGGACGAGCCGGGCCACGCTCACCCGTATGTGGGACCGGTGCTGCGGGCGCTCCTGGGGATGGTGCGCAAACAGGGCCTGGAGAGCGCCATGCAATACTTTGATCTGTCACCGCCCATGGCTGGCATCGCCGTGCCAACCATCCTCCGTTGGCCAGGCTCCGCCTTCAGCTTCTTTGCTTGGCTCTCTTTGGACCAAGATCAGCTAGGCCCGCCCAGTAAAGGAGAGAAGAGGAAACAGCTGTATAGGTGAGAATGGAAATAAGAGATTAGTGGTGTGATGGTGATTTTGGTAGGAAGGGAAGATAAAGGAATTAGGATTGGGGGAAAAAACAATTTTTCAGCCTTTTATTCTATTTATTAAGTAAGTTTAATAAATAGGTTATTATATACACTACTGCTCAGAATTTTTCTGGTTAGTAGAATTTTTAAAAATGTTTTTGAAAAGTCCCTTCTGCTCACTAATTTAATTGAAAAAAGTTGCAATAAAAACTGTAATATTGTCAAATATTATTACAATTTTATATAACTGTTTTCTATTTGAATATATTTTAAAATGTAATTTATTTCTGTGGTCAAAGCTGAATTTTCAGCATCATTACTCCAGTCTTCAGTGTCACGTGATCCTTCAGAAATCATTCTAATATGCTGCTTTGCTGCTCAAGAAACATTTCTGATTATTATTATTGAAAAGTTTTTTTGAAAACTATTTTTTGTGAACACCATAATACAGTTTTTGGATTGTTTAATGAATAGAAAGGTCAAAAGAAATCTCGTGTAAGATTAAAAATGCATTTACAGTCACTTTTGTGCAATTGAATGCATCCTTGCTGAATAAAAGTATAATTTTAGTAACCCCAAACTAGTGTTTTTGCACCAAGATATATTTTTTTGTATTTATTTATTTTATATTTTTATTATTATTAAGTAAATAATATACAGTCATTACAAATATTTTGTAAATATTTGAAATATTGTATTATATCAAACTTTAACTATAACACACTGTAAAGAATAGTGGTGAATATTTTAAATGACAAGATCCTGTGTCTTGTGTGCACTATTTTTAATTTATTTGTCTGTTTGCGTATTCGTCACATTGTGTCTTTGGTTGTTGCATTGCATCATGCAGTTTTTTTCAGCTTCTTGATATTGTGTTTAAAGCTTTTAATTAATATTTTTGAAATTTTTTTGTTATGTATCAGATTAGTTTAAAATTGGCAGTCTCCAGTGTGTGTGTGCCTCCTAATTGTAGTAGTTATTTTATTTTTACTATGATAGCTGTAAACATTTTTTTTATTTTTTGTGTGTTTTTGTGTAGTTTTTTCACCCCGGGTGGCACCGGGTTCGAGGCCTTTATCAGTTCAGCTGGAGTGCTTGTGGTTGCCGTGTGCACTAAGAAAGAATATGTCACCGTCATGCTGCCTGACTACTGCTTCTGTGATTCGCTCTGGGTGAGTCACATGACCAAAGAAATGTTCGTACTTGTACTTCTATTTATATAACACAGATGAATTGATGTCTGGTTTGTATTTGACCTTCAGCATAGTATTGGTGTTGTTCACGTGCCGGGGAAGAGGCCGTTTGGCCAGAGTCTGGTCTACATCTTTGTGGATGGACAGCAGAAACTATCAGCACCTTTAAAATACCCAACCATGACTGAGGTGAGAGAAACAACTCTTTCTATGCTGTTTGTATTTGAAAACCCACCCAAAACTCCCTGTGTCAGTCCGGTCAAGTCTTTTATTGTGTGTATCTCTGTCTCAGGCCTTCACGTCATGCTGTATCGGTTCAGCGGGTCACCGCACCACGACGCCTCCTCCCTCTCAGATCCCCGATCCTCCGTTTTCTGGAGGCAATCCCTCCAGTCGCTCGTCCTTTGGCGCTATCCTCCCGGGCTGGGGCGGCCTGCTAGGGACCAAACCTGAGTCTGTCACCAAACTGATTTCCGCCGGGACTCAGGACAGCGAGTGGGGCAGTCCCACCTCACTGCAAGGCCAGCTGGGAAGTGTCATGGTCTTCCACGAGCCCCTCCAAGCCAGTCACGTCAAAGCCCTCTGTAGCTCAGGACCAAACTGTATTTCCCCCTTTAAAAGTCAAGAGGCTGAACTCGGAGACCTGGCACCTAAACTTCTGCTACACTATTCTCCAAAGGTGAGGTGTCCATATAGGGACTGAGCTATACTGTAATGAAATGATGCATAATAAAAATAAGTTATATAGACCTTTTTATTTATTTATTTGTTTATCTTTACTCTGCATCTGAAGGATAAACCAACATTTTAATTTAAAATTTGATTTTCATGTATGTAGATTGAAAGACTGGATCTGGTACCAGGGTAAAACAAATCTATACACAAGGCATTTGAAAAGTAGCATATACTACCATTAGAAAAAAATTTGGGGTCTGTAAAATTCATACTTTTATTTAGCTAGGATGCATTAAATTGATAATTGAATTGAAGTGACAGTAAAAACATTTATAATATTACAAATGATCTCTGTTGCAAATAAATGCTGTTTTTTAAACTTTATATTCATCTAAGAATTGTAAAAAGTAAAGTCAATTTCCACAAAAAATGTTAAGTAGCACAACATTTTTCAACATTGATAATAATAAGAAGAAATGTTTCTTGAGCAGCAAATCAGCATATTAGAATGATTTCTGAAGGATCATGTGACACTGAAGACTGGAGTAATGATGCTGAAAATTCAGCTTTGATCACAGGAATAAATTACATTTTAAAATATATTTAAATAGAAAACAGTTATTTGAAATTGTAATAATATTTCACAATATTACTGCTTTTACAGTATTTTGATCAAATAAATGCAGTTTTTTTGAGCACAAAAGACTTCTTTCAAAAACATAGAACTTTTGTACGGTTAAAATACACAATATATCTGTATATAAATTAAGGCATGCTGAAAAAGACCTTCATATACTAAAAAGTGGGGGGAAAAAATCAACAGCTGACACACACAAGTGGCCAAAATTAAAAAGAAACACGCATCTTTGTATTTGCTCTGAAACATCATAAATGTCAGTTACTCATGTTTGCGACATGACTTCTTTAACATGTACATGACGAATCGTCTTTTTGCATATACAGGCATGTAGGAAAGCAATTTGTCTGGATTTGTCCCCTAATATGCTGCACGGTCGCCTGACAGGAAATCAAGTGGTCAACTGGGATATCAAAGTATGTACGCCGTTTCCCCTCCTTTGAGCTTTCTCCTCACACTCTCTGCTGAACCTGCTCACACTCTTTGGCCTTTTGTAGGACATGATCAACTGTGTTGGAGGGCTTCCTGTGTTGCTCCCAGTCTTGGAACAGTTGACTTTGTTAACCCCTGATTTACATCACGCCGACCCCTCGGGGTCAGAGGTCATCACCCCCGACTCTGCCACACCTTCTGACGGAGACTGGGTCATACTGCCCTCAAACAGAGCGTCAGGTGAGCACACGCTCTTTATTAGACAGTGTTATAACTAAAACTATTAAAAAATCATTTTGGTCATTTTGAAATCGTTGATAGAAATAAAGCTATAATAAAATATAGATATTAGATGAAAAATAAAAAAAATAAAAAAAACTAGGAAAAATTTGAAAAAGAAATTAGATTTAGAAATTAGAAAAAATTATTAGAAACTAGAAAAAACTATAAATAAAGTGAAATCAAATAAGTTTAAATTTAAGTTTAATTGCAAAAAACCTTAATTGCTGAAGTTACTAAAACTGAAATAAATATAAAGTGAAATAAAAATATAAAAAACTAATAAAAATGACAAAAGCACATTACAAAATTACTAAAATTAAAATTAAAAGTGAAAATATAAAAATAAAAGCTAATTCAAAATATGAATAAATACTATAATAGTAAAAAAAATACTAAAATACAGCAGCTTATTAACAGAATGAATGTGACCCGATCTATTGCAACTAAAGGATCTCACCACCATAATTACATTTATGACTTAAACTATTAAAAATAGTTTTCATGAATAGAAATAAAGCTGAAATAAAACAAAATGTAAATATTAAATGACGAACTTAATGACTTAAAAATTCAAAAACGTAAATATAAAAAAAAAAAGAAATAAACCAAAATAAAATAAGTTTATTTCTGTGAAGTACTAACGTTACTAAAACTGAAATAAACATAAAGTGAAACAGAAATATAGTAAATATGTAAATGGTAAAAATGACAGAAGTACATACAAAATTACTAAAATTTAAATGAAGTCAAAATAGAAAAATCAAAGGTAATTCAAAATATTCATAAATAGTATAATTGAATGTACTACAATAACCATGTTATTAGCTGGAATGTGACTGATCTTTTGCATCTTAAAGATCTCACTGTCTGCCTCTTTTCTGTATTTGTGATTAATATGTCTTGATAATGTTGTGATATAATGTTTGTGAACATTTATTATTCAGAGGCCAGACTGGAGAAGAATCTCGTGGCGACGTTCTTGCTGGTGATCAAGCATTTCCTGCAGAGGCATCCTATAAACCAGGAAACCCTTCTGCACTCCCACGCTGTGGCCACATTAGGAGCTCTCCTTCAGAAGGTACCCATAATTCTCTTTCCTTTGATTTCTCGGTCTTGCTCTCTGTTTGTCTTCATTCGCTGTCGGTGTCTGTGTGTGTGTGTGCAGCTGCCAGCGTTCCTGGTGGACGTGAGCGTGCTGGTGGCGGTTCAGCTGTTGACTGAGCAGATGACGTATGAGAAGAACTCGCAGCTCCTGCAGCAGCTCCACACACACCTGCTCTTCAACTTCAGCATCTGGAACCAAGGAGATTTCCCACTGCGCATCGGTCAGTCTGCCTGTGTGTGTGGGATTTATTCATGCTGCATTTATGTGTGTTTAAACAAGCAAACTGTTTTGTTCATGCATGCTTTTGTTACACAAACTGATTTTCTTTTCTTGCTTTTTTCGTTGTTGAATCTTTCTGTTTATAGAGAGCATGATTATAGAGGGTTCTGGAAGTAAAAATCCCATTCATTTTCTCCATAGCAAAATAGACTTTTTTTTAAACTCAATTGACAAATGTGACCCTGGAGCACAAAAGCAGTCTTAAGTCGCTGGGGTATATTTGTAGCAATAGCCAAAAATACATTGTATGGGTCAAAATGACAGATTTTTCTTTTCTGCCAAAAATCATTAGGATATTAAGTAAAGATCATATTCCATGAAGATATTTTGTAAATTTCCTACTGTAAATGTATTAAAACTTAATTTTTGATTAGTAATATGCATTGCTAAGAACTTCATTTGGACAACTTTAAAGGCGATTTTCTCAATATTTAGATTTTTTGCACCCTCAGATTCCAGATTTTCAAATAGCTGTATCTCGTCCAAATATTGTCCTATCATAACAAATAAATCTCAATTCCGAGAAATTGACCCTTATGACTGTTTTTGTGGTCCAGGGTCACAAAATGGATTAAAAAAAAAGCAAATTTTTAAATGCAGTTTAAAATTTGCATATAATAATGATTTATTAATTTACTTGATGATTTTATTAACCTACGTTTTAAAGCACATTGAATAAATTTTTTTATACAGTATTTATATGTACATATGTCATTGTCAATTTATAAAATTGATTTACATTTTTTAAAGGTTTCTTTAATGTATAGTTTCATTATTTTATTTAACTATATTTTAAAATGTGAATTAAGTAAAAGTTTTAATTACGTCTATTAATTTGTCCATTTAAAAATGTGATTTCTTTTTTCATTTTAATGTATGAATTATTAAACTGATTACTCATATATTATTTTATTTTATATTACTTATTTTATTTTTATATATATTAAACTGATTACTCATAATTTATAATTGATGCCTTAAATAAATTATTTTATCTTTAATCGTCACTCCTAGTCCTTCATAATCATTAGCTCAGCTCTATTTTTTTATTTTTTTATATATATTATTTAAAATTCATGTTTTTAAAAAAAAATGCATGTTTAATTGAATTACTGAACTGAACTGAACCCATAATCTTATAGACTTTTGTGATGATGTTGAAGGTCACATCCAGTACATGTCCACCGTCATCAAAGACAGCAGGAAGCAGTTCAGGAAGAAATATGGAGTGCAGTTCCTGCTGGACACAGTACGCCTTTACTATGGGTAAGACTACATCTCCCACAATCCCTCATTCCTCTGCTGTGCCACTCTCTGTTTTGTCACGTCTTGACTGTTTGGCTCTTACTCTCTCTCCATTAAGTCATCCGCTTTCTCTTTCCTTTCTAGTTCTGGAAGTAAAGATGCAGATCTGAGTGAGGATGACATTAAGACAATCAGAGCTTCTCTCTGTGGCCTGTTGAAGTATTACATCGGCAAGGGAACCACCCAAGAGGAGATCCAGAGCATTCTGGGATACATCGCTGCCATTGGAGACGAGGAACAGGTGAGAAGAGGATGTTGGTAGACTCACAGTTTCCTATATAGTATGCATGATTAGGATTAGCGTGTCCCAAATCAGACAGTACACTACCATTCAAAAGTTTGAGGTTGCAAAGATTTTAAGATTTTTTTTGTACTGTATCATCACCACTGCAGTGCATTATTTACATACTACGAGTTCACAGAGTATGCATTAATTTAAGTTTAAGTTGCAAGACTAAATTTCAAAGAAATTTGTAAATTATTCAATTTAAAATTCAGAAAATGTTTTCAAGTTGTTCAGTCTAGTTTTTTTTTAATTTCTTTAAACGTAATTTTGCACATTCCTGATTGTGATAAGGTAATGTCTGACTCTTTGTCCGAGTGTGTGTGTGTGTCCAGGAAAGAAGCACTCTCCTTTATTGTTATTGATTTGCCCTTTTTAATCAGTAGAGCAAACATCCTCTGTCTTTCTCTATTTTAATTATTCCTAAACCTCAATGTGCTTAACCGCAAACTGGATTTACTGCCCTGCCAATTCATTTAATCGCTGTCTCTTCCGGTTTCTCCTGCTCTTATCACTTATTAGCAATAAACATTAACTAAACATGAAATTGAAATCAGTGCCTGTGCTGTTGCAGCTGTGTGGGATCCTGGAGCTGCTGTTGACTCTTCTGCAGACCAGCGCGGCGCGGGACCAGCTCTTCCTGCTGCTGTTTGAACCGGGAGCGGCCGACTCCTGCTACGCTCTGCTGCTCAACAATAAACACTCTGACCGCCTCCGAGAGCTCGTCTTCAAGGTGCACTTCATACTCTGTGCAGCTTCTCTAAAGCAACTTCCGTCAGTTAGAGATCTGAAAAAGTGACAACTTTAAGGAATAGATCACCCAAAAATGAGAATTTGCTGAAAATGTACTCGCCCTCAGGCCGTCCAAGATGTAGATGAGTTTGTTTCTTCACGTGAACAGTTTTGGAGAAATGTAGTATTGCATCACTCGCTCAGCAATGGATCCTCTGCAGTGAATGGGTGCCGTCAGAATGAGAGTCCAAACAGCTGATAAAAACATCACAATAATCCACAAGTAATCCACACCACTCCAGTCCATCAGTTAACATCTTGAGAAGTGAAAAGCTGCATATTTGTAAGAAATAATACATCATTAGTTTGTTTTTAACTTCAAACCAGCTAAAATACGAGTCCTCTATCCATAATAATATTGCTTTGTCCAGTTAAAGAGTCGACTGGTCTGAATCAGGAGAGAAATGTGCAGAGATCAAGCACTGTTTACAAGTCAAAACGGTTCTAAACAAATATTGTGATGTTTTTATCAGCTGTTTGGAACACCTTAGCAACTGGATTGCAGCAGTAAATGTAAAATTGTAGTGCATAATGAGCTTAACAGATCATTACTTATTATTCGTGCTAATAGTTTCATAATGAAAAAATGCATGAAAAATAATTATAATTATATTTTGATATATATTTATATTTGAATGCTCATCAACTATAAATTTGTTTTATGTATTGCATAATGCATTATAAAATATTTGATAATGGCTGTGTCAAATTAAAATGAAAGTCACAATCTTTGTCAAATGGATGTGTGGTTGTGTGTTTCTGCAGCTGTTTGAGCGGATGCTGAAGTGTGACCGTGTGTATGAGAAGAGCAAGCAGAGGTTGCGCTTGAGGGATGTGGGATACTCTGGCCTCGGTCTGCTGTTCTCAGACCTGCACCTCACCTCCACCCTCATCAAGTGCCTCCTTCACCAAGTGCTGTCTACTGGTCAGTCTGATGAAAACAGATGAACCCGACCCAGCATATACACTGTTAAAGCGACTGTCCTTTTAAGAGCTCCTTTTCTCACAAGTCTTTACTAGCCGTGGGTGGTTCAAATATTAATGATATGTTTATAAAGATTTTGGTGGAAATCAAAATGATGGAAAAAAATATCAAAATAGTGTACATATTTTCAAAGCAAATGCAATGTTGAATATTAATTGAAAAATTAAATATAAAATATTTAATATATATAGTAATCATTACTATTATCTCTCTCTCTCTCTCTCTCTCTCTCTATATATATATATATATATATATATATATTTAGTGTCAGATTGTTTTTATTAATATATCAATTCATATATTTTCTGTTTTCATTTTAATTTTAGTTTTAGGTAAAGCTTTAATAATTTTGTTGTATGTTTTTGTCTTTTTTTTTTTTTTATATGTAGTTCCACTAATTTTTTATTCAGTTTTAGGTATTTTAGTACATCAAGATAAACTAAATGAAAATGAGAAATGTTGCCTTGGAAACTATCTAAATTAATATAGTTTTATATTTTGTGGTTTTAGTTTTAGTTAGCTATAAATAACCCTTATTTTAGAACACCATTCATTGATGGTTCACCAGTGTTGCCAAGTCCGTGGTTTTCCCGCGGAATTGGGCTACTTTATCACTGTTGCCGTGGGTTGTTTTTCATGTCCGCGGGTTAAAGCGACCCCGATAACGTAATATTTAGCCCCGGGAGTGCGAATTTTACCAGGGGAACCCTGCCAAAAACGTGTTTTTTACCCCCCGGAACACGATTTATAACAGGGAGCCCCCCTCGTAATGCGATTTGGCAAGTTTTGGGCTAGTTTTGAGTAGCAATTGGTTTGTTGTGAATACCTGGCAACCCTCGAGGCCACACTGAATTTTGTGATGGGAAATATTTTTCCATAAACCCTCCTTTTTGACCTTTTATGACATCTCTTTGTCCTCTAGATACTGTGGTAAACTATAAAGATCTGATTGCAGTGGTTCAGCTGACCCATAAAGCCGGACCCAGTGTTCGCCTGACTGTATGCAAGAGGGTGAGAGCATTTATCACATTAATACACTACAGATATTAGTATTAACAAATACAGAAAACTTGCAAAAAACATTTTTTTAAAGAATAGCTCAAAGGAAAAGTTTTTCTGTGGAGCACAAAAAGACTTTCTTTTTTCAAAATTACTGCTTTTCCATATAAAAGGATAAAATACACTAAGTACCAAAAAATAATCACAATGATACACAAGTCTTCTAAAGCCGAATGATTGCTTTGTGTGAAGAAATTATCAAAATTTAAATTGTTTAATTACCTATGTGCATTTCCCCCCCCCCAAAAAGAAACTGCACTAAATGAAATAAAATGACAGAGAAATACTTTAGATGTCTTGTAATGTTTTCAAGCTATAAATACAGCACTTCTGGTATTTCCTGCAGATGTATGCGCTGCTGCAGTCTCAGCAGGATGCAGCACTGCAGATCTCCAAGCAGACGTGTTGGCAGGGCACACTAATGAGTTTGTTTGTCCGGAGCCCCGGGAGCGACGGAGGTTCTGGTTTGGGCCGTTGTGACGCGGCTAGCTTGGGGAGTTACGAGCTGAGCCGCAGCAGCGGAGGAAACCGCCTGGAGCCTCCTCTGGAGTGCAGGCCTCTGGGAGACAGCGTGGGGAGGCTGAACGAAGATCGAGACAGCGCCTCAGACAGCAGGTCCATAGACAGCCTGGACAACGGAGAGCTGATGTCTCTCTCCGAAACACCAGGGGACGCGCCGACACCCAAATCCTGGGGTGGGAAAGCAGGGGTCTTGAGTTTGGACCTGTCCCAGCTGCATCTGTTCGATCACGGGGACAGCGGCAGTCAGACTCCGGGCAGCATGCCGAGCACACCGTCTCCTCTGGAGAACACAAATCCCTTCCCCGGAGCTTCCTCTCTGAATGATGACACCTTCCTGTTTAGTGACAATGTGTCCCTTGGAGAGTCTTTTAACAGTGAGGTGAGACTAGAGATGTGACGTGTGTTTCAGTGGAACAGGCAGTGACATTTATCACTTCCTCATATTAATTGTGTTGCCATTTTTCATCCACTACATGTTCTCAACAAAAGTACCTGATAATAAGAACTATAATGAAGGTGTTAATGACGATAAAATATAATTTATTTAAAGCCGTTGTAAAATGCTTATGTCTGCACATGTGACTGCACATTCAATATTAATGTGGCAAGTTGCTACAGGGTGTTTAATTAATTTACTTGCCAGAACAGTGTTCTGATGATTAATTTTAATAATATTGAACATTGTTGTGTTTTATCATATTGCTATATTAACTTTTTATAAAAGCTTTATGAAAACCGTGGTGAAATCGCAGCTTTTGTTGTAAAAAAATAAAAAAAATAATAAAAAGGAAAGATGCAGAGCTTATTCCTTTAGCACATTATAATTACATTGCTGTTGCTTGCTTTTATTCAGCAAGGATGCGTTAAATTGCTCAAAATTGATGTTGAAGACATTTATAATGTTACAAATGATTTATGTTTCAAATTGTTTTGAACTTCAAAATATCACATTTCCACAGAAATATTAAGCAGCACAACTGCTTTCAATATTAATAATAATTTCACAGTGTTGCTGTTTTTACAGTATTTTTTGATCAAATAAAAGCCCTTGGTGAGCATATGGGACTTATTTCATAACCGTTAAAAAATCTTCGAACCCTAAACTGTTGAAAGGTAGTGTATAGCCTTAAATATAATTGTGGAGAAGTGATGGACTTACAGTAAGTAGGTGTTGAAAGTCTTTATTAACCTTTTTAAAAATTTCTAATTAAATATGAAAAAATATAGTTTCCACAAAAATACTATTATTATCCAGAGCCAATGTCTATTTTTTTGCAGTCAGTCTTATTGAAGTGATTTATTGATTTAAGCCTCTGTCTTGTCGCCCAGCGTGCGGAGGAGGAGTTGGCGCGTCTGCTGTTGGAGATGGTGTTGTGTGTCATGTGGAGAGGGGTGGAGGGGTCAGATGACACCGCCTGGCTGGAGAGAGGTCAGGTGTTCTCCACTCTCACCAAACTGGGCACTGCCAACGAGCTGCTGCTGCCCGTCGACCACATCAAACTCAGGTCAGACTACATCTCAAGTGTGTTCTCCACGATGGATTATTCAAACATGCATTAAATAATAAAGTAAAATATAATAAATATGTAATATAGTGCATATATTTATTAAAATATTCATCTCTAGAGTTAATTTTGTCTCAAGTTATGGTCATTGAATGGCTTTTCTGAGATAAATGTAATATTACGTGACATTGTTTACAAGCTGTTTTATTGATGTCTTTCTGCGGTTGAAACACTGATTGAGTGATTACATGAGACATGATACATTTCAGTAAGCTGTACTGAATCTTTCAACATAACTCATGTTTATTCATGTTTTTTTTCTTGCTATAACTAGAAGTAAATTGGAAAAGATGGTCAGTTCATGTGCCGGTTGAACTGATGCGGATACAGCAATCTATTGTTTGAATTTTGCTACAAAACTGAAAGATTTTGAAAGCTGAGACATAGTTTCAGATCAGAAGTAACAAAGCACAAAGCTTATTGTGATTATTCAATGGTAGACAATGTTTAGTGAAATTTTGTTCACATATCAACTGAAAACAGCATAGACCAAATGATATGGTTCATCCAAGTGAGCGTGGATTGAAAACAAAAAATCTATATTGTTAACCCAGTCCTAGCATCCACACAGCTGACATGTTCACCTGTTGTAGCTTTTGCACATTGTATACACAAAATAGACACTGACACAGTCAAAACGTGGCATTGTAAACGCGCTAATTAAATGTCACCAAAACTGTCGACCAAAAGTATTTTTGCTTGCTGATATTTGAGCACTCAGAATTGATCTGAACAGCTAGTTGTTCATGCATTTCCTAATGTCTTTCTCTCCAGTCTGATGGAGAGGATGTTGGAATTGGCCGTAACGGACAACCGAGAGGCGACGACGGCCACGCTGCCGCAGCACACGGAGAATGCGGTGCGTCTTCTGCACATGGTGCAGGACTTCCTGCAGGCTGAGGGGCTGGTGAATCCCGCTCTGTGGACTGAGAAGGTTCTGGAGGAGACGGTGACTCTGATGGACGGGCTGATGGTGTGGTACGCCTCCGGGACGCAGTGGCTTCAGCTGTCTCAGGTGGGGCTACAGCTGCTGCTCGGGTTCATGGCACAAGAAGACCCACAGGTGAGAAGTCATAAGGTCATATTAGGGATGCATTTTTCATATACAGTACCTTTTGGGGCCAGTTTCAGCAAGGGTGCATTAAATTGATCAAAAGTGACAGTAAAGTCATTTATAATGTTACAAATGTCTTCTATTTCAAATATATGTTGTTCTTTCTATTCATCAAAGAATCTTGAAAGAAAAAAATCTCTTGTGGTTTCCACAAAGATATACAGTAGCACAACTGTTTTCAACATTAATAATAATCAGAAATGTCTCTTGAGCAGCAAATCAGCATATTAGAATGATGTCTGAAGGATCATGTGACACTGAATAATCGTTTGACAGCACTAATTCAAATAGAAAACAGTTATTTTAAGTTGTAATAATATTTTACAATATTACTGTTTTCACTATAAAACGGTATTGTTTTTTGATCAAATAAATGCAGCCTTGGGCTACGTCCACACGAAGCCAGAGCTTTCCCTATCCGAACTTTTTTTTTTCCCCCTCGTCTCAAGAAATATCTGCGTCCACACGAAACCGACACAAAACGATGTAGTATACATGCCAGACCAGCATATGGCGCTGTAATTCTGCCACAGAGACACACTAAAAATGTAGAAG
Organism: Sinocyclocheilus anshuiensis; assembly: GCF_001515605.1. NCBI lineage: Eukaryota > Metazoa > Chordata > Actinopteri > Cypriniformes > Cyprinidae > Sinocyclocheilus > Sinocyclocheilus anshuiensis. The sequence goes on from NW_015555726.1 coordinate 612,206, forward strand.
AAGACTTCAGATGATGCGCATAAACCTTGCTCGCGGTATACAAACGAACATGGAACAATACATTTATTAATCTGTGTTAATGTTAGTTAATAAAAAGACAATCGTTCGGTGTTTGTTCATGTTTTTGTTGCTGTTACATGACGTAGCGGTGTCTGACTAGGGGCGAGACGTGGGCTGATGACGTCATAGTTTCAGAAAATATACGGATTCGCTGTCCACACGAAAACGCAAGGGTCGCGTTTTCAGATTTATCCACTCTGGGACCCGGTTTCAAAAAAATATCGGTTTCACTCTCCCAAAACGCCGGATCCGTGTGGACGAAACGCCTATACGATACAAAATGTATGCGTATACAGCTAAACGCGTCTCCGTGTGGACCGGGCTTGGTGAGCATTCTTTTTAAAAACATTAAGAAAATCTTACCAACGCCAAACTTTTGAACTAATACTCATAAACATGCTACAAAACCAATATTTATAAATCTTTTTTTTAATTCACATTGTTCCTCGTTCTGGCAGGTGTGCGCCATGGCTACGGCCAAACTGAATGGCATCTTGCAAACGAAGACGGTGGACTCTCAGGACGAGGCCTGTTATCTTCTGGGCCGTGTGGAGGGAATCCTCAGGCGCTCTGTGAGCGAGGAGCGGACAGAGGAGACCTACTCGTTTTTAGTGCCTCTCCTCCGTACCCTCCTGTCTAAAGTCCACAAACTCTTGTACATGGAGCTACACCTCCCTTCCCTCCCCGACACCAACGGAAGCCCGTCTTTCTTTGAGGACTTCCAGCTGTACTGCAGCTCTCCGGAGTGGAGGGTCTATTTGGATAAATATGTAAGACCTGTATTAATACACTAAATGGGGACAATTGTGATTTTAAGCTGGATGAAGTCTCAGAAGTATTTCTGATAGGTTTAACTAATAATACATAGTAGTAGTTGGTTGTTTCTGCTCTTCATTGCACCCTGTAGTTTGCAAATCTGAATTTTGTGCATCTGTTTTGTCAGATCATCCCCTACATGAAGCAATATGAGATCGAGACATTCAGTCAGGGTCATGAGAACATGGCTCTCTACTGGAAGGACTGTTATGAGGCGTTCATGCTCAATCTGCACCGCAGGGACCGAGAGAGAGGAGAGAGCAAGATACGCTTTAAGGTACAAAACAGCCACACACACTACTGTTCAAAAGTTTGGGGTCAGTGAGATTAATAAGAAATTAATACTTTTATTCAACAAGGATGCATTAATTTGATCAAAAGTGACAGTAAAGACATTTATAAAGTTGCAAACGATTTCAATTTCAAACTAATGCTGTTCTTTTGAACTTTCTATTTATCATAGAATCCTGAAAAAATGTCACGTTTTGCTCAAAAATGTGAAGCAGCATAACTGTTTTCAGCATTGATGATAATCAGAAATGTCTCTTCAGCAGCAAATCAGCATATTAGAATGATTTCTGAAGGATCATGTGACACTGAAGACTGGAGTAATGATGTTGAAAATTCAGCTTTGATCACAGGAATAAATTATATTTTAAAATATATTCAGATAGAAAACAAATATGTGAAATTGTAATCATATTTTACAATATTAATGTATTTTATTTTATATCAAATAAATGAAGCCTTTGTGAGCATAAGAGACTTTAAAAACATTGAAACATTATTTCAAAAACTTTTGTACTGCAGTGTGTAGAATTTTCCTTCAAATTCACAAACATTTTCATGTCTCTCAAAAACCCTCAGGAGCAGTTTGTGGAACCGTTCAGTCGTCGAGGGCGTCAGGAGAACCTGAGGTACAACAGCATGCTGAAACAAATCCACACGCAGAACAGCGCCATCCTCAGGCAGTGGAGGGCGGCACGCAGAGGACTCTTCTGTGAGAGAGGACCCTGGGTGGACAAGTGAGCGTTGTTTCTGTCTGTAAATGTCACTGAGACCAGGAGTGGAGAATGTTTGTAAAGGGAGGTGTTTAAATTTAAAGAGGTTTTTGACTTTTAGATTAAAATCGGTTCTTTTTGCTAAAGAATAGAGAGGTATGCATTTATATGACAATAATCAAGTCAAGTCAAGTCAAGTCTGCTTTATTGTCAATTCTTCCACATGTACAGCACATACACACAGAGAATTGAATGGATGATAATGCAATCCAATGTGTTTTTGCCAGGATGTAACAAATTAAAAGCTATTGGCTATTTAAAAAAAAAAAGGTCTTTAAGGCAGCTGTTTGTGTTTGGCAGGCAGCAGAAGGACATACACTGGAAGCTCTCTAGCGCTGAAAACTACTCCCGTATGCGACTCAAACTGGTGCGGAATTACAACTTTGACCCCCATAAAGAAGCCAGTGCCTTGAGAGATAACCTAGGTAAGACCTGTCACTTACAATCTTTTATGAATCATGTGCTGGGCAGTTTAGGAAGTAAGTGGTTTTGTGTGTGTGTGTGTGTGTGTGTGTGTGTTACTTCAGGTGTACAGCACCAGCAGGTAAACGCCGAGTCACTGTTGTTAGAGGCGGTGAAACAGGTGAAGGTCAGTGATCTGGAGGATGACATCCTGGAACTCCTGGAGGAGGATCCTGCTTCGGCCAATCAGTGAGTCTCAGTTTAGACGGACGGGAGCAGTAGCCAATCACTGGAGCTAAATACAGAAACACACTTTTACCCACCGGAGATGGGTAAAAAAAACGTGCCAATTCTTTAAAACACCTTGAATAATGTTCTTTTATCTTTTAAAGGTAAATGTAGATTTTAGTTAAAAGATTTGATAAAATGATTTACGCCTTTATGGCTGTTTAAACGGCTTTGTCTGCTTACATTTTGATGTTAACATGTCAAGGTGTTTTTTCTGCATTATCAGTTTCCATGTACAATACTGTTAAAGAGTTTGGGTCAGTAAGATTTTTTTTTTATTGTTTTGAAAGAAGTCACTTCTGCTCACCAAGGCTGCATTTACTTGATCAAAGCTACATTAAAAACAGTAATATTGTGAAATATTATTTCAATTTAAAGTAACTGTTTTCTATGTGAATATTTTTTAAAATGCAATTTATTCCTGCTGAATTTTCAGCATCATTACTCCAGTCTTCAGTGTCACATGATCCTTCAGAAATCATTCTAATATGCTGATTTGCTGCTCAAGAAACATTTCTTATTATTATCAATGTTGAAACAGTTGTGCTGCTTCATATTTTTGTGTAAACCATGATTTTTCAGGATTCTTTGATGAATAGAAAGTTCAAAAGATCAGCATTTCTTTGAAATAATTTTTTGTAAAATTATAAATCTCTTTGCTGCCACTTTTTAATGCATCTTCACTGAATAAAAGTATTCACTGTGCATGTAAACACACTCGCTGTGGTTCTCTAAGGGCTGATTGTGAAGAGGCGGGTCAGAAGGAGAAGCTGGTGATCTCCGAGGACTGTGAGCTGGTCACGGTGGTTGACGTCTATCCGGGTCGCCTGGAGCTCACCACACAACACATCTACTTCTACGACAGTAGCGCAGAGAAAGAGGAAGGTGAGGTACAGAGGAATATCCAGCAGTGTGAAGGCCGTATGTATGAGGATAGAGATGAGACCGATGTTCTGCATTTTCAGGTGTAGGTCAGGACTTCAAATGGCCTCTGTCTCAGATCAGAGAGATTCACCTGCGCAGGTACAACCTCCGGCGCTCGGCTCTGGAGATCTTTCTCATCGACCAGACCAACTACTTCCTGAACTTCAAGAAGGAGGTGGGGAATCTTTCAGCATGTTTCTCATCTTTTTTTCTCTCTGTCCTACATGAACATAATTGTAACACAGTTCGTAGTTCGGCAAGAAGGAGGCGGGAACCGGCGAACGTTCAAACAAAACTTTAATAATAAAATAAACACAAAATAGCGCGACAGCCCCTCGCGGACGACTGTCGCACACAAACAGAACCAAAACACAAAATAAAATCCAGGCCTGGTCCTCTCTCGTCTTTCATTGTCGTAGCTCCTCCTTTTATCCTTCCGGAGCTCCTCCGTGGGACTCGAGACCGGTGAGTGGTGCAGGTGTTGCTCATTATCAATTACTCCACCGGCCTCGCTCCGTTCCCACGGCTCTCGGCCCCGCCCCCACTCGTCACAATGTTACATGCAAACTCTTAAAACTGCTTTATAATGATATTTGGTTTTTGTTTTGTTGTACATGTAAACACACTCATTGGGTCTCATTCACTAAGAATTGAAGGAATTAATCATATTATGCACACAGGAGAACTTCTCGTGAAAATTTTCTGCTTAATTTACAATTGCTTTTCTTTCTCTTTTGTAATTCGCTTTGGATAAAAGCGTATGCTAAATGCATAAATGTACAGTAAATGTACATGAATTTGTTTTTAACCTCATTCTAATGTTAATAATTTGGAATTTTCTTGGAGTATTCTAAATGCATGTAGTTTCAGTTATTCCTATATTTCTTGTAAATTTAGAATACCTTTTTGTGTGAAACATTATTGATCAATCAGCTTTTTTAAATATGTCTATATAGTTTTCATTAATTTTTATTTCAGTTTTAGTTTTAATACATCAAAATAAACTAAATGAAAACGATGATGCCGTGGCAACTAGCTGAAATAAAATATATATATTTTTTATTTTATATTTTATTTTAAGGAACAAAAATTGTTGACTTTAGTCAGATTTTGCCAGAAAATATTTTTTTATTTTATTTTTTATCATATGTTAATTGAAAAAAAAAAAAAATCTTGTATAATTTTAACTGCTGTTTTTGTGTTTGCTTGGTTTTTATTTTATTTATGTAACCCTTGTATTATTCAAACTCAGTTTTTGCCATGAAGATAGCCTTAGATGCTGACATGGCAATAAAAATAAATAACTACTAGTACTACTACTACAAAAATAGTTTTATGCTTTTAGCTTTAGTTAACTATGATAACCCTAGATTTCACATACAAATGTGTGCCTATACAACAGTTAGTGAATGAGACCGTTGCTATTTGTTAACTTTCCCACCTTCTTTCGTGTAGTCTCTCATGATTGGTTGATTCTGTTTGACTGACAGGTGCGTAATAAAGTGTACAGCCGGATGCTGCTGCTGCGTTCTCTCTCTCTTCATGCCACTCACTCACCGCAGGAGCTGCTCAAAGCCTCTGGACTCACACAGGTCACTGCACACATGAAGCATCTCTGTTTCATATAGTACAACACTGAAGGTTCAGGGCTGACTTTACCTTCTCTCTGTCATCAGAAATGGGTGAACAGGGAGATCTCAAACTTTGACTACCTGATGCAGTTGAACACCATAGCAGGACGGACGTATAATGATCTGGCTCAGTATCCTGTGGTGAGTGACATTTACACAGCCGCTCTCAGTTCTGTTTGAACCACAGTGTGGGCACACATCAGCGCTCATTCGCTTACCTGAGTGATCTTTCTCTGCTGATTTTAGTTCCCCTGGATCCTGTCGGATTATACGTCAGAGGAGCTGGATCTGTCCGATCCGCGGGTGTTCAGAGATCTCTCTAAACCTGTGGCTGTGCTGAACGAGAGGAACGCCAAAGCCGTCAGAGAGAAGTGTGTTTCTGTCCCTGTCTTGTTCTCTCAGTCCTTTTAGTTTTATTCCAGTTTAACACTTTTCCATTCCCTAGTGAGATGCCTACCTAGGCAACATTATACTAAATATTATACATTATACTAAATACAGTAGCATGTATCAATTACAGATAACGCAATCCCAGAATGCATGTAGAGTTTTGTAACTCGTAGTGGAATCTTGATTATAAGCAAACTTTGTTCAACACTGAAAAGTTTAATTAACCTGCGATTTAAAATACATTATTTCATCCGTTATTTGTATTTACAATGTATTTGTATGTGTCATTACAAACTTTGAGCATCAAGCCTCTTAAATTATTTTTTTTCAGTATTATTTTTATACTATTATTATACTAATACTATTATAATATTTATTTTATTTTATATTTTCAGTTTTCAATTTTATATTTTTGTTTTTAGTTTAAGGTTTAGTAATTTGATTTTAAATTTAATTTTTAAAATTTCTTTAATTTATTTTTATTTCCATTTTAGTTTTAGGAATTTTAGTACTTCAAATTAAACTTATTTCAGTTTGTTGTCAAGGCAACATTTCAATTTCTTGAAATTTTATTTCAGTTACCAAAAGCAAATTTTTTTTTTTTCCCGATTAACAATTTGTATTGTTTTTCAGGCACTTTTCAGAATACAACCTAATGCATCTGTACAATATCAACATTTTCACCCCAATATCAACTCCCACCCACACAAGCAACCAAAAGCAATTTTTAATAGTTTTAGTTTTAAACCCTAAACACTGGTCCCTTAGAACGTAGCTTCCTGTTTAACAATAAAGCAGTTCACAAGGTTTTGAAAGTTTGAATTGATTTAGTGTCAGCGGTGAATGCAGCTGATGTGTGTAAATGAGGCTGATTGTAAATTATGTTTAATTTGCAGATATGAGAGTTTTGAAGACCCCACGGGCACCATAGACCGTTTCCACTATGGCACGCACTACTCGAACGCCGCTGGAGTCATGCATTACCTCATTCGAGTCGAACCCTTCACATCCCTGCACATCCAGCTGCAGAGCGGCAGGTAATGCTCGTCTGGTTTTACGTCTTTTTTCTCTCACTATCTTTCCTCCCTTTCTCTTGTGTCTTTCTATCAACCAAATCATAATTATTTGTATTTTATATGCTGTAAAAAGAAATGGTTCCTGAAGTGAAATTAATTTAAAGGCCTCTATTATAGGGTTTAAATTTTCTTGCACTAAAATCAGGATCATTTCAGTTATTCATGAGCATTTTCCACCCTCTCTCTGACCCTTAGAATTAAACGGCCTGTTTCTGCTAATGTACCTTTATGATTTCTTCAAGCAAACGGCCTCTGTTATGATTGGCTATTGATTGATTGATATTTAAACATGGGCAATCATATGTAAATGTGTTTAGTGCTCTTACATCATATCCTCTCAAAATCCTGTTTTCATTATATGAATAAAGTTGGTCTGGCTGTCTGTGGCAGGTTTGACTGTGCTGACCGTCAGTTTCACTCCATTCCTGCTACCTGGCAGACCCTCATGGACAATCCCAACGATGTCAAAGAACTCATCCCAGAATTCTTTTACTTCCCAGAGTTCTTGGAGAACCAGAACGGTGAGCAGAAGCAGCAGAGTGAAATAAAGACCGGTTGAGCTAGTGTTGCCGATAAAAGGGTTAGTTCACCCAAAAATGAAAATTCTGTCATTAATTACTCACCCTCGTGTTGTTCCAAACCCATAAGACCTTTGTTCATCTTAGGAACACAATTTAAGATATTTTTGATGAAATATGAGGGCTCTCTGAGCCTCCCATAGACAGCAAGGTAACTACCACGTTCAAGGTCCAGAAAAGTACCAAGATGATCGACAAAGTAGTCCGTGTGACATCAGTGGTTCAACTGTAAAGTTACGAAGCTATGAGAATACTTTTTTGCGCAAAGAAAACAAAAATAACGACTATATTCCACATTTTCGTCTCTACTGCATCACTTTGGACGCGCGTTCACGACAGTATCATGACGCGAGCGTGTGGCGGCGCTGACACAGATCTGGCATGATGACGCAGTAGAGACAAAAATGTGGAATATAGTTGATATTTTTGTTTTCTTTGCGCAAAAAAGTATTCTCGTAGCTTCGTAACTTTACAGTTGAACCACTGATGTCACACGGACTACTTTGTTGATCATCTTGGTACTTTTCTGGACCTTGAACGTGGTAGTTACCTTGCTGTCTATGGGAGGCTCAGAGAGCCCTCTTATTTCATCAAAAATATCTTAAATTGTGTTCCGAAGATGAACGAAGGTCTTATGGGTTTGGAACAACACGAGGATGAGTAATTAATGACAGAATTTTCATTTTTGGGTGAACTAACCCTTTAAGCTGAAATAGGAGAAAGCTTTTTGTGTTGTGGGCTTCATGTAAAAAACAGAAAACTTATGTCTAAAAAAATATAAAATATGTGAGAAACTGAATAATTTCAGTCTGTTTCTATTGTGTTAGGGGTTCATTTGTCCCACATATTATGTTCAAAATTGGCTGTACAGACACAAAAAAAGTAGTTTTTTTTGTTATGACTACTCTTTGCACACTCAGGTGCAAATAACCACATGCAAGAATAAATAGTATCTAACATTATTTGTGCTTAGTGTAAGTAGTATTATTGCTATTTGTAAATTCCACTGATTTTTATCGTCTGGTTCTCAAACCCTTGTGAGGGTAAAATACGTTTCTCACAATGAGATCCAAAACACTTAACAACCATAAACATCCTTTGGCAGAGTTTTTTGTCTGTGAAGCTCACCTAGATAAATTAACAGTGAATTTTCCTTTGGTAATTCAGAAGACGAGTCTTCTTTTAAGTAAACTTTGAGTTTTAAATGTATACAGGTTCTCATCTATTTCATAATTTAGTGTTTGACAAGCTACAAAAAGGTTTACTCTTTTTCTGTTGTTGTTTTTTTCCATCTGATTCTTTACTGTTTTTCAGAGTTGATTTTTGGCACATTGCATAGAAACCAATGGGGGGGTCAATATGACCCCAACAAATTATACCGCCTTTCTAAAACACATCTGTGTCAAAACCTTGCAAGCACATTCATGACCATAAATCAGCAATATTCGCAAAATTTCAAGTAACCAGTGTTTCATTGTGTCTCATTCTCTCTCTAATTGGTGTAGGATTTGACCTGGGTCGCTTGCAGATCTCTAAAGAGAGGGTAAATGATGTCATCCTGCCAAAATGGGCCAAATCCCCCGAGGACTTCATCTACAAGCACCGCAAAGCCCTGGTGAGCCCTTTTCTGAGGACCTCTTCACAGCTCTTCCCCACTAACCTCAATAGAAAGCCTCCAGGGAGGGATGTGTAATTGAATACAGGCCGCTCTCAGTATCTGTTTCTGTTCTTTTTCTCAATTCCTTTGCCACTTCTGTCCTATTAAAGCCCGAAGCAGTCAGAAATGGCTTCGTGAAAGGTTACAAAACTAGAACGACAGAAGAGTCTTTCCCAGACTCCTCCTGGTGGCAGATTCCTCTCATAATGACTGACGGCCTTAGGTCTAAAGTTAGAGAAATACTGGTTTGGAAGTGTGTCATGTGACTATTTCTTGATGTAGATGATGTGGGTCTGTTTTCAGGAATCTGAGTATGTGTCGGCCCATCTGCATGAATGGATCGATCTGATCTTCGGCTATAAACAGAGGGGCCCGGCTGCAGTGGAGGCCCTTAATGTCTTCTATTACTGCACATATGAAGGTATGTCCTTCATACAAGTCATGATGTGGCTGACATCCTTTGCTACCATACTTGAGGAACATTAATTTGGTGGATATTTTGTTATTTTATGACTTTTGCAAAGATTTAATTTGACTACAAATACAGCTTATAAAATGTTTAAACTTTCTTTTTCATTGCAAAAAACAGTAAATAATGTTTGTTTTAAATAGTTGCATTGATCTGGCCGTCGTAATAAAGCACCATCTGAGTACTAATACCACAACTACTGAGCTAGAGCTGTTGGAACTTTATGTGCCACTATAAAAATAATTTAATAACACGTTAACAAATATTGTTGTGCTAAACCTAATTTAAACATATAAAGTTTTGTTACATTGTAGATCTATAAACTGCCGTTTTGTAAATATTAGTTAAATATTGTGGTATAATGTTCTTTAAACTAGTGTTGTTATTGTTAACTAAAACTATTACATTTTAGTACACATTATTTGTTAATTGAAATAAAGCTGAAATAAAAGAAAAACTCAAACTTGGGGAAAAAAAAAAAATTAGAAATGTTGCTTTGCCAGTGCTTTAGTAGTACTAAAGTTACTAAAACTAAATCTGAAGTAAAATAAAAACAGTTTATTTCAGTAGTTAAATATTGTGGTAAATAACTGGTGTTTTTATTGTAAACTAAAATTATTGCTTTTAGTACACATTATTTGTTAGTTGAAATAAAGCTGAAATAAATATTAAATGAAAATGTGAACTTAAAAAAAAGAAAAGAAAAAAAAAAAGAAAATTAGAAATGTTGCTTTAGCAGTACTAGTACTAAAGTTTCTAAAAGTAAATCTGAAATAAAGCTAAATAGAAAAAAGAACAGAAAACCACATAACAAAATTACTTCAACTCAAATAAAAATATAAAAATAAACTTTTTATTAAAGTATGTCTTTTATTATACTAATATATTTATATTAAATATTTATAAACACTATAATAATACTAAAATAAACTGTTTTAAGCTGCAGCCTTGAACCTGACAACTAATTTCATACATAGCTGTGCTAGTTTTTTCTGATCTTCATTTGTTCTTACATAATGACAATTTCTACTCGTATCAGTATTTTATGTCTACTATTTATTTATTTCATAAGTAGCCATGTAAAAAACAGGATAATGATATCTCAGCCAATCATTATCACAAAAACTGAGCCTTTCAGGCTTATAGAAGACTTCTCTTTCATATCAAGGTGAGTCTTCTTCACCCTGTTGGGGTTTATTTTGAGATCATGACTGGCTGACTCTACATTATCACTTGTGTTTATAGTGCAAATAGTTTTTATCTACATTTAAATGCAGCAAAATGAAACTGTCTGTGGTTGTTTTAGGGGCTGTTGATCTGGACGCCATTACAGATGAGAAGGAGATGAAGGCTCTAGAAGGCATGATCAGTAACTTTGGACAGACCCCGTGCCAGTTACTGAAGGTGCTTCTGCACACACACGGACAGTGTTCTCTTGAATGGAGATCATAAGATGACATAAACATGAGAGAGTTTGTTGTTTGATAAGATGTTATGTGTTAATGTGCATTTAGGAGCCCCATCCCGTGCGTCTCTCTCTGGAGGAGCTGGAGAAGAGGAGATCTCGTCTGGACTCCTGTCCTCTCAACATATTCGAGCACCTCACTGAACTCAAATCCTTCTTCATTGAGGTGACTGAATTAGCAGTGCTTTATGTGTTTGTCCAGATGTTGTTCTGTGGACTGATGGAGTTTCATCTCTGTGTTTTAGGGCATCAGTGATAATGTGCCACTGGTTAAAGCCGTTGTCCCCAAGAACCAGTCACATTCTTTTATCTCACAGGGGAGTCCAGATACTCTGGTAAGTCTGGGCTTGATTAGTCAAGACACATGACATCAGAATAGACCCTATTTTTATTTATTTATTTTTGTAATTAATGTCCCTAATCATGTTGCACACAATCAATTGGTGCACATTGTGATTTATTATATAAAATAATAATATTTATATACTGTAAACACAACCATAACATATATAAAATAATTTGTATTCATAATTTTAAAGGAATACATATATATATAATTATTATTATAATTTTTTTTTTGGTAAGCAGCCATGTAATAAGTGAGATAATAATACACATTACTGATCACTCAGGATTTTTATTAATATCCCTGGGCATAATTAATAAATGCACATTGTAATAAATTATGTAAATATAAAATTATATAAAATAATGTTTTAAAAATATTATATATATATATATATATATTATATGAATAAAAATAAAATTTTTTTTTACTCATTTTAAATAAATAAATAATTATAATTATAAATTAATTATTATAATTGCATTTAATTATTTTATAAGCACCCATGTGATGTCCTTGGTCCTATTGTGCACAATTAATAAGTACACAGTATAATAAAATATATAAATGGAAAATAATATTTATTTAAATTTAAAATATTTAAAATAATTTTGACAAATAATTTTCAATTAATAAATGAAATAAAATTATTTTTGAGATAATTTATTTGGTAAGCAGCCATTTAATATTTATATAAATATAAAATATATAACATGATTTTGACTGTGATAATGTATTGTCAGTGTCCTGATCACAGGGTTTATTTTACAATAATAGCATGGCTATGCATAATTCCTAAATTACAAATAAATGCATTACAAAAGCCATTCTACATTGTCTTTAATGCCCTCTGAGGTTTCTGGCTGTTATGAAATCTTTAATACTCTCATATATAATGTGTTATCAATTGGGTTATCAAGGTAACGCTGAGCCAGAACGGCTTGATGGGAACTCACGGCTGGCTGCCCTATGACAAGAACATATCCAACTATTTCACCTTCATCAAAGACCCCACCGTAGCCGGTGTAAAGTGAGTCTCTCTGACGTCTAACATCTTCCTGTTTATAGCTGCCCTGCACTTCCTTTAACATAACCAACACATCCACAATCACACACTCTCTCTCTGTAGGACTCAGAGGTATCTAGCAGGGCCGTTCTCTCCAGGGGTTGAAGTCACAGCTCACCTGTTTGTTGTGTCACATGACGGGAAGTTGCTCTTCAGTGGAGGCCACTGGGACAACAGCCTGAGAGTGGCGTCACTCGTCAGGGGCAAAACAGTGGGGCAGCACATCCACCACATGGGTACTGGAAACGGCCTTTTTCTGCTTCTTTCTTTCTCATGAATAGGCACATCCAGATTGTACTGTATGTTCTAACTTTAACCTTGAACTGCAGGAAACAAATCTGCTAACTTTGGAAATTTGTGTGTGTGTGTCTATATATTTTTCAGATATTGTAACATGCCTGGCCACAGACCACTTTGGGATTCACCTGATCTCTGGCTCTAGAGACACCACCTGTATGGTGTGGCAGGTGCTACAGCAGGTATGTTCTGTTCTCTTGGAAAAGTCACATGATCTGTCGTCTTCAAATGACTTCCTATAGATGGTTCATTCCTAAATATGATGCATTTTATTGTACCAATCAGGTGTTTATTGTATATACACTAATGTTAAAAAAATGTGGTTAAAATGTTTTTGAAAGTGTCTTCTGCTCGCCAAGGCTGCATTTATTTGATACAGTAAAAACAGTAATATTATGAAATATCATTACAATTTAAAATAACTGTTTTTTTTATTTAAATATATTGTAAAATGTAATTTATTCCTGTGAGCAAAGCTGAATTTTCAGCATCATTACTCCAGTCTTCAGTGTCACATGATCCTTCAGAAATCATTCTCATATGCTGATTTGCTGCTCAATAAACATTTCTGATTATTATCAATGTTGAAAACTGCTGCTTCATATTTTTGTAGAAACTGTGATTCATATTTTTCAGGATTCTTCAAATTAAAAATGGAAAGATTCAAATTCAAGATGGTGATATTTAAAGATAGAGATGGCATTGTTCATTTTTGTTTATAATAGCGTAATTAATTTAACATAGGGATGAATTTTAAATAATAGTGAGTGGATCTTATAACACAAACTGGGAATTTTACAAGAAACATTTCAGGAGCTTCTTCCTTAATTTAACATTCGTAGGAATTTTGTTTTAATTGGTAATGTTCTTTTGAAAACTACCACATCACTTGTGTTAAATAATATAATAAATCAAGTTTTTATTCTCTACTCATATAAAGAGGAGCTTTTTAGGTAACACTGTATTTTAAGGACTTGCTATTTACTTGTTGCTTATTAGCATGCATATCACTAGCATATTGGCTGCTTATTAGTACTTATAAACCACATATTAATGTCTTATTCTGCATGAGCATATTTTAGATCCCTTAAACCTACCCCAAACCTAAACTTAACAACTACCTTACTAACTATTAATAAGCAGCAAATCAGGAGTTTATTGAGGCAAAAGGCACAGTTAATAGTGAATGTGTGTTCTTTATTCTAAAGTGTTTCCGGTTTTTATTTCTGCTGCAGTGTTAGGAGTCTGTTTAACTTATTCTGTTTTTGTAGGGTGGTGCTCCGGTGGGTCTGTCCCATAAGCCGGTGCAGGTGTTGTACGGACACACAGATGAAGTTGTGAGTGTGTCTATCAGTACAGAGCTGGACATGGCGGTCTCTGGATCACGGGTGAGACTCGACTCTCTCACAATCTATTTCTCACACTTGTTCAGTATTAAGCAACCTGACAGTGGCATTGTGCCTCATTTCAAATTAAAAAGGTTAGCCAATAATAATATAGCTCATTTACATATAGCATTCTTAAAGGGTTCAAAGTTGTTTGGGTGGATTTCAGGGAAGAAAAAGGTGATACAAGAATGTAATCAGCAGTTTGTGTGTGTCACAGGATGGGACGGTGATCATTCACACTGTTCGGAGGGGTCAGTACATGCGCTCTCTGCGGCCGCCGTGTGAGAGCTCTCTGCCCGTGTCCATCATGCACCTGGCTGTGTCCTGGGAGGGACATCTAGTGGTGCACACCTGCGTAGAGGGCAAAGCCACACTGAAGGTATCAAACACACAGTTCAGTTCCCCTTCTCCACTTACGTTCCTGTGCCCGTGTGAACCGATCCTCTTTGTGTTTTGTGTGTGTTCAGGATAAGAACGCCCTGCACCTGTACTCTGTGAACGGGAAGCACCTGTGCAGCGCTCCTCTGAAGGAGCAGGTGACAGACATGTGTGCTTCAGGAGAGCATGTCATCATCGGCAGCGAGCAGGGTTTCCTGTCTGTCCGAGATCTCTACAGGTAAACCATAATCTTCTGCTTTTTCATATTATAATATGCATCACAATAATGACATTTTTTAAAAAGACACTTGCATTGAAGGAGGAATCATATCTAGAGAGCCAAGTATCAGTAATACTATACAATGCAACGGGGCCACTTTTTCAGCGGCCTTGATTCTGGAAGTGTTTTTTCCATTTATTTTTACCATTGGGATTTAAAAAAAGTATTTTAAAAGTTTTAAACTATGAAATAAACCAACCAGCTACAAGGTAAATCACATTACAAACTTTGATTTCAAGCAAACAAGCATTTGAAATTCAGAGACTGATATTAACGGCTTTAGTGTGGGAAAGAAAAAAAAGTGAGATAAAAAAAATGATATTTTATTTATTGCGAAATATATAGATGTTTAAGAGCATAGGAGGGAGGATGGAAATGGGTGGGCACTAAAGAGTTTTTCTTTCCGCAATTAGCTTGTTGCGATGTTTATTACATATATACAAACAATATCTTCTCTATTTATAAAATATGTAAATACACACAAATATTTAAGTAGTCTGAGAACATTGGAGACTGACTCTATTTAGTCATTTTGCAGTGCTTATGGTAGTGAGTTGATGGTAAAGTGTTCTTTTGGCATGATTATTTTATCACAATTCTCTGCTGTTGATTATGCACATAGAAACAATATATTTAATGTTTATTGCAAAATATGCACATGCATACAAATATTTAAGTAGTTTGAAAGCACAGGAGAGGGACTCTGCACCATTCTCAGTGCTTCATGGGAATTGACGTGATTTGCTTGTCATGATTCTCTGATCTCACCAGGAATTCTACTGTTAAACACCATTATTTAAAAAATAAGTTGCAAAAGTAACAAAAGCATTTACCATCGATTAACAGCTCATAGTCAGTCTGTCTTTAATGGTTTAAGTTATTGTTAAAAGTCAATTACCGTAAATTAATGGGATTTTTACTTCCGGAATTCGACTGTTGCACTCGATTAAAGGGATAGTTCACCCAAAAATGAAAATTCTGTCATCATTTACTCACACTCAAATTGTTTAAATGGTTAGTTCACCCAAAAATGGAAATTAGCCCATTATTTACTCACCCTCAAGCCATCCTAGCGTATATGACTTCCTTCTTTCAGACGAATCCAGTCGGAGTTCTATTAAAAATGGACTTTAATCTTCCACGCTGTTTAATGGCAGTCTATGAACTATCCCTTTAAAATCTGTATGAATTTTTTTTTTTTTTTTTGCTGAGCACAAAAGAAGATATTTTGAAGAATGTTGGTAATGGAAAAAGTACGATGGATGTCAATGGGGATCTGAAACTGTTTGGTTACCAACATTCTTCAAAATATCTAATTTTGTATTCAACAAAGAAAAGAAAGTTACACAGGTTTGGACAAAACTTGAGGGTGAGTGAATGATGACAGACTTTTCCATTTTTGAGTGAACTATCCCTTTAAGGATGCCTAAGGATTTTTATAATTGCATTTTATGATGATGTTGTCAGATTGTAAGTATGAAGGTCTGTTCCTTGAACTTGATCCTAACAAGCCCTCTCTCTTGGTTACCATGGCAGCCTGGCTCTGTGTGTGTCGCCGACGGCGATGCGGGTGCCCATCCGCTGTGTGTCTGTGACCAAGGAGCAGTCTCACGCTCTGGTGGGACTCGATGACGGCAAGCTGATCGTGGTGGGCGTGGGGAAACCTGCGGAGGTAAAAAACTCCTTCAGGAACTACATCACCCAGAGGATGGAGGGCTCGCCTCTCATGAACACGCTGCGTGTGCGGTCGCCCGCACGCCTGCTGCATCTCAGAGACCAGAACACGTTCAGCCCCGACATCATCTGAGAGAAATATATACACGCTTACCAGATGTCAAACTCAGATACATAAAGTTCTCACGTTTACCTAGCTATCTAAGTGGAGACTACAGATTAATCCGAACCCAAAACCGTAACTCTTCCTCTAAAAGAATAGATTTTAAAAATAATAATTTATTTATTTATTAATCATTTATTTTTTGAAGGCATGCCCAAAGTAATATTGTCAGATTTAGCTAACTTCAAAGGACATTTTTCAGAGGTTTGTCCTCAAACTATCAATCAATGACATAAACAAACAATACACATGAACATCATAAAAACATAATGCATTGAAACTCTTGCCAAGGATTTTTATCTTGAGCATTTGTGTAATCAGTGGTGATTGTTTGAAGTGTAATAGTTTTTTTTTAATAAGTTTGCTATTGGTTTCAGTTTTCTCTTAGCAGTTGGAGTTGTAACCTAACCAAACCACCCCATCATGATACTACTAACACTGCTAGTAATATGATATAACGATAGTATAATAACAGTAGTAATAATAAATAACCTGTGGCATCACAGTCGTTCTAGAATAACTGTAAAACTGTGAAATCATTAGAGGAGGGTTTTGATGGTTTTCTTTTTTTTGTTTTCAATGTGACTGAATGCACAGGTATTCATGCCAAACACTGAAGCTATTTTTGAATATTCCAAACAATGCAAAGCATTCTCAAGGATTCTCAAGGATTTTCTCTTAAATATCACTAGCTTGAATAGCAGCATTTGGGTTTCTACATTAGATTAATTAATATGGAAAATACAGCCTGAAACATACTCTACACAAGTACACACACGCTTCTAGCTACGCAAACTCAGTTTCACACAATTCAGTGTTTTCCGAAATGTGAAGTAACTGATGCTGGATTATTATTAGTATTAACATTATATTAATATTTCATTTTTTTTTTAAATATCACGGTTATTGTCAATACCGGCACATTGCAATACTTTTACTCCGAGAACATACTGTACTTTTTCATTCACCACATTGCCATAAGGAGCGCTATAATGACATTAGCATGAACTGTCTTCTTCTGCCATCACTTTTCTCTTTCTGAGCAAGTCAACATTAAGCACTCTTGACATATAGCTACTTCCTTGAATTATCGCACATAATTTGATATAAACTCTACCGCCGCCTTGAGTTCTGAGATTAGTTAAGGTGAAAGTAGTCTCTGGCTCAGACAGAAATATGGAAAACACTGATTCAATTTGCCAGTTTCAATCTGCAACACATTTGTGCAACGGGACCACAAGCTTACAATGCATTCGCCAGGAATCTGTGTTTTGCATACTTGTGTAGAGCATGTTTCTGGCCTAAGATGTCAGTTCAGACTTTGTAAAAGAGTTTGTATACACACATAGTCAGTACATACAATTACACAGCCTTGCATCTTGGGGAAAAAAAACGGCATAATATTACATAATTTTATTATGCGGAGTTCAAAAATATCACTAACAATTTTCCATCATGTACAGTTTTTTCACAAAATAAGAATAAGGATTTTTCAAATTATATATTTATCAGCTTGAATTAACTTACCAAAATAATGCATAATACAGTCAAGTGTCAAAAGGCTTCGGGTTTAATGACAAAAGAAGTATTCAAAATGTATTATTTAACTTACAGCCTGGAAAGGAGTGAACAAATATGTTCAACTACTCCATTTAATGTCAAAGAACTTTACAAAATAAGCTTTTTTTAACAAAATGGATAATTTTCTGTGGCTGTTTGGATGTAGTAAAACACCCACAGGTGTAGAAGAAAACATCTGGCTCATCTGTCAATGGCCATAATTCTAACCTTGAAATCAAAATAATGTCTTCAGAATAATTCATGCATGCGAAAATTGGCTGAAAATTGAACAAATAGTTGTAACCTGGCTTGAGTCAGAGGAAGATATGAATTATGTCTTAATACAACACTTCTTCAACTTACAAATGGTTGTCAAAAGCAAAGATGCGACAAAATTCACATATCTTGTGAGAAAATGTGATGTGCTAGAACAGAACCGGCACTGTTTTTGGAATCAGCAGCCCAAACTTAGTAAGAAACGAGTGTTGGATTTCATTCAGCAAACATGATGCAGGGCGGTGTTATCATTTCCTTATCTCATCTTCTTTTTTTGAACCTCACTTAAAATGTACATTTTGATTTTGCACTAACCTCAACACGGATGATCTCACATGCACTCATCAATCATCTTTTTTTCCCCCCACTGTTCACCTCCTCTTTACTTTTATCCTTCACTTCCCTCTCCTCTCCGTTCCTCAGATGCGTTCTGGCCAGATTACGAGGAAACTGTGGGTCTCCAGTAAACGTCTCACTCAGATCTCGTCTGGAGAAACAGAGTATCACACCCAAGAGTAGCCCTGACTCCGCCCCCCTCCTGCCTGATTGGCCCACTGCCCTGTCAGTCACCCAAAACCATTGTTTCAGTTTGGAGGATGGCTCTCGCCTCTTGCTGAAACAATAAGGACTTTTTTTAGCACCTGTATGCAAATCTGTGTGTGTGTTGAGCTAAACGGATGCGTGTTCCCCAGTGTAGTTGGACTGGTGCAGGCACCATTTAACTACACGTGCCTGAATTCTGTGAAAACCCTAATGTTGACCCTCCTGACTCCGCCCTCTCTGTCGTTTTCCACCACATATGCCACGCCCATTTAGTTAATCATCATTAACACACAGTTATCATCATCAGCAGCAGCAGCATTACAGAGTGTTTTTGTCACGTCTACGTTCACATATGCATCAGGTTTTATGTGTTTTTGTAGTACGTGTCCAGTTACTCATTTGTTTCTTAGTGGCCTTGTCATATTTAATGACTTTCAATGGTGATGTTTTATTAGTGGACACAGGCATTATTTATTTGCACAGTCTTGCTCTTGCACAGACCTCGAAAAGTGGATGATAATTTACACCAGTATAATTCACAATATGTATGACGTATTCTGTTCCAGAAGACCAACACATTTGATCGCAAAACTGACATGTGACACTGATTTTTATTGTGCGTAACTGTTGAATGTTGTCATTCGTTACTTGAATTGTGATGTAATTTCAATGAAGAATGCAAGATTTCGTTTTGTCATGGATGTACATGCAAACAGTTTTACAGCCGTTCTACACTTTGATTTCTAGATTTGTTGCATCTGAAGGTTTTGTTTGATAAAGCACTACAAATACAAAGGGGGAGGAGTTTCGAAGGGCTTTCGACAGTAAGCAATACAGTTGTGTCCCTCTGAAGCATTCCACAGGCTAATCGCTGCTCCGCAGTCTTCCTAGTATCCAAACCGAGCACTACATAGAGAGGAGGTACTTGTGTACAGCTAGAACCAATGCAGCATAATTCGATAGTCAGGTGAGACGCTGTTTCCCCTCCTCTTTTATATTTCTAAGCCATGCAGTCTTGGTTTACTATGCAGGTAAACTTCCAGGCCTTCTAGAGATTTCACAGTTACTGATTGACATCTGAATTCTGATCCTTCATATGCATTTTTTTGATTTCTTCAACGTAGGCTCCAGATATATGTGTTTCCCTTACAAGAATGTACCATAGTAAACATAGGTTCCGGCAAAATTCCTTTATTATAGTCACAACTGTGAAGGATCTCCTTCGAACTGCTTCAGAAGCCTTTTGCATTTGTTAATATCAAATTACTGCACTTGCACAGTGATAATAACTGGCATTTTAGTGGAAGCTATCATCACCATGGTGGTTTTTTTTTAAAATAAGGGTTTAGTTTGTTTTTGTTTAGGTCTCATTTTCTTACACTAATGTCTTTCTGAGTGACGACATTCATTCCTTTACTAAAGGACGGTTGTTTTGAAACTTATATAAGTGATGAGTAATATGAAGATGTTAATGAAGATACTAATACCAAAATGCAGATGTCTTTATCAGGATGTTATTGTGTGTTGTATGTTCTTCCATATATGTGCTTTAGTTTGCAATGGTGCTGAAGTTTAGATTTGAAGAGATATGTTTTATTTCCTATCACAAAGTGCTCCCTGCATCTGCTGGCTGCTTTGGAAATCAGTTCTAAATTAATGCTTTGATTTCTTTGCATTTATTCTTTTTTAATCCTGTATTTTTAGACTCTTTTTTTCTTAAACAGGAGATCCCTGAGGTGACTGTTTTTATTCACATATCTATTTGTATGTATATTTGTTTTTCTTCCTTTAATTTAATGAATGGAGTGCCTTTTTTATTCTGTCGTCATGCAAATTAGTCTCCATGATCTGAACTCTGTAGCATGACCTTTCGTGACCCCTGTGGACAGCCACGGCTTCTACGGGAACCAGATAAACTTCAGCAGTGACTCCTCCATCGTATCAGACCTGTGACTTACTGAGCTGCTTTTATTTTAGCCGTCACTAATGGATGTGTGTGTATATCTGTGCTTATTTATGAATCCAGTATGAAATGTACAGCATGAATTTTATTTCTGTTTATGAATTGTATTTTGCACTTTCCAGGTACGACAAATTGTAAGAGATTGTTTTAAATGTCTGCTTGATCTGTACAGAGAAACTGCTTTGTTATACGTGAAGATTTATCATTAAAGCCCTGTTGAAAAGTCACAGTGACATGTTTTCTTTAATAAGTTGTTTGTTTGTGTTTTTCAACTGAATAATAATTTATTTATTGTTTAACATGATAGCATTAAAATTTGACATAGTGGATCTTTACACTATCACATATCATTTTATTTGGAAGTCACCGTGTATGCTTCTGTGTGCATCATTAGATTTGAATGAAAAATAAAATCACAAATATATTTTAGTGAGAAACAACCATGTCTGATATGCAAATCCATGATTTGAAGTTTAATTTGTATTTTTTTAAATATAATATTACAAACGAGTAAAAAAAGAACATTAGAACAATACAAGGGTATATGTCACAAAATAAAATAACTGATTACATTATTAAAGAGATTATAAGGACAAGTGTTAGTATTGCTCAGTTTTTTTGTGTGTGTGTGAACCGGTTCTGGCAATATACGGGCCAATATAATAATCAAATGTATTCAAATAGTTAAGACAAAAGTTAAATTATGTTTAAATGAAACCTACTTTCATATAGTATCTGTTGTGTAAAGTGTGAGGATGCTGCCTTTGCACTGCAGCGGCCCCTTTAAGAAACTCTGGAAGTGACCGTGTGCTGCGGCGGGCTCTCGCGAGATTTGCCCGCGAGAGTAAACAGTCGCCATTTCTGGAAAGTAAGAAAGCTGAAAGTGTGGCGGATTCTTCGTTCACATCCGCACAGAAACCAACCCCGATAAGTCCTAAATCGAAGACCGTGTCTAAGCTTCCCGTTACCGTTTGTCTTCCCTGGCTGGTGTACAATCACATGTGATATTGCAGTCGGAGTTTATGAGGGCGGTGAGTGAGTGATTGAGGCCTGACAGTACAAACACTAATTTACATCCTGACCAGACTGTAAACTCACTGCTGTTGGTCACTCTCACAGGGGCATAACTGCAGAATAAACAGCCCTCCTCTGAAAAATGATCATTGAAAACCTCGATGCCTTGAAGACATGGCTCTCGAAGACTCTTGAACCCATGTAAGTGATGCTGCTGCTGCACTGTGCATTAAAATGATGCTAACACAATGATTCAAATCTTCCTGAATGTCAGTGGCTTTAGTTCTATATGAGTTTATTATTGACTAATGCATTGACTATTTTTGTGTGTTGGTTTGAAATTGTATTAACTAAAATGCTTGTACATGGTTATCCTAGTAATCAATCACGAGTTATCAGCAATTGTATCTATTATACAGCTGTACTAATTTTGCTGTAAAGATGTTGTAGGTTGTCATTTGAGCGTCATGGACAGATCTGCACCATCTTTATGTGTGGCTGAAGAGCATTCGGTTCAATGTAATTGAAGTGTATCTGTCTGTCCTGCAGATGTGATGCTGACCCTTCTGCTCTTGCGAAATATGTGGTTGCCTTGGTGAAGAAAGATAAATCCGAGAAGGAGCTGAAAGCACTATGCATTGACCAGTTGGATGTATTCCTTCAGAAAGGTATAATTCAACTCTATTAATGATCTGAATATATGCAGTTTTTAAAGTTTTTTTTTTAAAACCAGGTGAAGACCCCTAACTAGTAGGTTCATTGCATAACAACTGCTTCAATTCCATGTCACTTCCAAGACAGACAGTGTGTGTTACAGATATATATATATATATATACTTTGTCGGAACTGAGTCTCTGAAGCTGTTAACATACATTTGCTTTTGCTTTCAGAGACGCAGGTATTTGTGGACAAACTGTTTGAAGCTGTGAACGCAAAGAGTTACCTACCTCAACCGGAGCAGCCGACTTCTGCAAGCAGAACTGAAACTCACCAGCGCACAGAGAAAGATGAAGCAAAGAGAGAGGAGGTAACACAAAACAATCACATAAGATCAGCATTTTAAATAATCCTACACTACCGTTTAAAAATTTGCAGTCAGTATTAATATATTAATAAAGAAATTAATACTCTTATTCAGCTAGTGCACATTAAATTGATCAAAAGTGACAGTAAAGACATTTATAATGCTAGAAAATATTTATATTTCAAATAAATGCTGTTCTTTTGAACTCTGTTCATCAAAGAAAAAATATTAAACAGCACAACTTTTTTCAGTATTGATAATAATCAGAAATGTTTCTTGAGCAGCAAATCAGCATATTAGAATGATTTCTGAAGGATCATGTGACACTGAAGTAATGATGCTGAAAATTCTGCTTAGTATCACAAGAATAAATGACATCTTGATGATCAGAAGATAATTATTTTAAAAATTCCTACAGACCCCAAACTTTTAAACGGTAGTGTACGTTGTGAAATTTTGCTTAAAATGTCAATTTTCTGTTGTGTTTTATGGTATTGATTTCTCTGGTTGTTTTTGCATAAGCAGCACAGCCGAGACGAGGATCGAGAAAAGAAATTCTCCAGGAGAATAAACCACAGTCCTCCGTCTAGCTCCAGATACAGCCGAGACAGCAGGTGAGATTAACTTTAAATATAAGATTGTTTTAATTTTTTTAACTTTCCCAAAATGCCACACATACATACACGCATCTCTTAAGCCACCTTGTTAACTATCCTCATATTTTCTCTTCTATTTAAATGAAATTACAGGAGAGTAGATGACCGCAAGAAAGATGACCGCTCCAGGAAGCGAGAGTATGACCGTAACCCACCCAGAAGAGACTCGTACAGGGAACGTTATAACCGCAGGAGAGAACGCAGCCGCAGTTACAGTCGCAGTCGTAGTCGCAGCTGGAGTAAGGACCGCACTCGTGACCAGGACAGAGACCGAGATCGGGACAGAGAGCGGGACCGCACCCGATCACGATCTCGCTCACAGAGTCGCTGCAGAAGCAGAAGCAGAGGTGAGGCGTCACTTTACTTTAGTTGTGTGATTTATTCCCACATTTGAATTTTTATGCATGTAGATGACATGAAATACTTTATGCTGTGATTAGTCTAAAACTGTTTTGAAAAGACTTTTTAATAAACGGATTTATGTAAGTGCTTATATTTTGTAACTCATATTAATAGAGACTGCATGGAATATTTCTACCTAAAAATACTTGAACCAAAACCAGAAGTTTTAGCTCTTACATATTTAAGTAAAAAAAGTTTGAAGATGATTTTTAAAATGTTTTTGAAAGAAGTCAAAAATACAGGAAAAACAGCAATACTGTAAAATATTATCACACATTCTTTTCAGTATTTTTTACATTTATTTGATCAATTTTAAATGTAATTTATTTCTGTGATGTCAAAGCTGAATTCTCAGCATCTTTAGTGTCACATGATCCTTCTGAAATCCTTCTAATATGCTGATTTCTTCGTATTGATTTCTAAACATTTCTTATTATTATCAATGTTGTAAACTGCTTAGCATTTTGCAGAAACTGTGATCCCCCCCCCCAGTATTCCTTGATGAATAGAAAGTTCAAAAGAACAGCATTTATTTGAAATAGAAATCTTTATATTACATTACATTATAAATGTATTTACTGTCACTTTTGATCAATTTGATGCATCCTTGCTGAATGACAAAACTGAAAACTGACCCCTTTTTAACTGTAGTATACTTAGAAACTGGCTTGCATAAAAAAATAAAAAAAAAACGACACATTTTCACAACATTTACAGTGCTCACTTTGTCAGTCTTCTGTTGAACGCTTTTCTTGCCCTTCTAGAGCGAGATTCTGGAAAGCCAAAATACGAGCACAGTCGTCCAGAGCGTCAGGAGGTCGCGACCACCGATGGCTACACCGCTACGCCTCTCACACCCGGGAACACCTCTGCTCATTTCCCTGTGCCCACCCTCAGTAGCACCATCACTGTCATCGCCCCCACCCACCACGGGAACAACACCACTGAGAGCTGGTCAGAATTCCCACAGGACCACACGCCCTTTGGCAGAGGCGGCCCACCAAGAAAACGCTGTCGTGACTATGATGGTACAGAATTTTTTTACTCTCTAATCAGTGAACCATGTTCATTATAGACTAACCATCTTTCTGTCTTAACAGAGAAAGGCTTCTGTATGCGAGGAGACATGTGCCCATTCGATCACGGAAGTGATCCAGTGGTGGTGGAGGACGTTAATCTTCCCAGCATACTTCCTTTCCAGCCACCGCCTCTTCCTGGAGTGGACGGCCCACCTCCTCCGGGTCTGCCGCCCCCTCACTCACTCCTGACTCCACCAGTGAACCTCAGACCACCTGTGCCCCCACCGGGCACCATGCCACCAAGCCTACCACCTGTAGCGGGTATGAAAAAGCATTTTTCCCAGGTCTAGACTTTTCATTTTAATGTTTAATGTTGATTGTTTTTTTATAAATGTGCTGTTCTTCTGTCTTTCAGGTCCTCCGCCTCCTCTTCCTGCTCTGCAGCCCTCTGGTATGGACGCTCCACCAAACTCCATCACCAGCTCTGTGCCCACTATAGTGACGTCAGGTGTCCGGCCTCCGATCAGCCAGCCTCCACCACCCCTGTTCACTTCAGGTGAGTGCTTATGAATGAGTCATGTCTAATACAGTAATACAATGATGACTCAACTCGACTGTCATATCTTGAACCTGGACATTTATGTAATTGGATGGATTTATGTAAATGATGACTAGTTTTGGTGGAAGAAATTTTGATTAGCAATTTACAATTTAATGGTGAAAAAGAAAGCATTAAAGAAGTGTGGAATATGTCGGAACAATGTACAATCATTCAGCAATAATCAATTCTGGGGATTAGGACTTGTATCACCCACAAGAGGTTTATTTTGCAATAATGACTGGATGACTGTGTTATCTCACTTATTACATAACTGCAACATTCAAATGTTTGGGGTCGAAAAAATGTTTTAAAAATAATTTTTAAAAGAAGTCTCTTATACTCACCTAGGCTGCATGTTTTTGATCAAAAGTACAGTAAAAAATAATATTGTGAAATATTATTACAATTTAAAATAACTTTTCTATTTGAATTAAATTTTAAAATATAATTTATTCCTGTGATGACAAAGGAACATTTTCAGCATCTTCAGTGTCACATGATCCTTCAGAAATCATTCTAATATGCTGATTTGCTGCTCGAGAAACAGTTCTCATTATTATCAATGTTGAAAACGGTTGTGCTGCTTCATATTGTTGTGGAAACCATGCTCATTATTTTAAAGAATCTTTGATGAACAGAAAGTTCAAAAGAACAGCATTTATTTGAAATAGAAATCTTTTGTAACACAATGTGCCCTTGCTGAATAAGAGTATTAATTTCCTTATTAATACGGACACCAAATTTTTAAACGGTAGTGTAAGATTATTCAAAATGTTGATCTTGTGTGATTGTTACTTTTGATCAATTTAATGCGTCCTTGCTGAATAAAAGTATACATTTCTTTCTTTAAAACAAAAAATCATTCTGACCCCAAATTTTTGAATGGTAGTGTACATACCAAATAAAAATGCTACTAATTATTACTTTATAATTATGGAATTACAACTGTTATTGTTTTTATAATATATAGATTCATTTGAGCCAGAGGTGTATAATCCTGAAGCCCCCAGCATGACCTCACGACCCATGTACAGACACAGAGTCAACGCTCAGCGGCCCAATCTGATTGGTCTGACCATGGGAGAGGTGGATCTGCCTCCTCGAGGTAACCGTGAGCTCTGGCCTCCCTGCTAAACCAGCTCTTCAGGAATTTGCTTATTTTTCTTCCTGTGGAATTTAAATAAAGCCTAACAGATTTTCTCATCCTTTACTCGCCTCTTTTTGTGTGTGTAAATCTTTCAGAGAAAATGTCAAACAGCAACAGCGCTCGGATAGTTTTAGAGTCCGACTCCAGGAAGAGAGGAGCAGGACTGCATGATGGAGCGATTCCTGCAAAGAAACCCTGGTTTGACAAGTAAGACAGAGTCATTCAAATATTTGATAAAAACTAACATTTTATTAATATATATATATCTATATCTCCTCCGATATTAAGCCATGAAGTAAGAAAAGGGGCAAGTCAAAATTATTTTAAAATAGATACGTAAAAGATGCATATAGTTGAATATGAATGTTGAATCTCTTCAAATGCTTGAGTGCACACAACTAAATTATCAATTTGTTTGATCTTTTCAGTCCGTTTCATTACTAACATTTGACCTCAATGTGCATGTTTTTTTTCGCTCCACAGACCAAACTTCAACAAACCCAACCACCACGGCTTTCACAGGAAAGTGCCCTACTCTTCAGCAAACACCAAACTGGCCATCCGTCAGATTCCTCCTGAACTCAACAACATCAGCAAACTAAACGAGCACTTCAGCAAGTTTGGCACCATCGTCAACCTCCAGGTACTGGATGGTTAAAAGTCAACACTTGTGATGTGTTGATGTTCATGATCATAAAGATCTTATAAGCACATTTCCTGTGTCTCAGGTGGCATATAATAATTACCCAGATGGGGCGCTGATCCAGTTTGCCTCTCCTGAAGAAGCCAAACGGGCCATGCAGAGCACAGAGGCAGTGCTCAACAACCGCTTCATCAGAGTACACTGGCACAGAGAGGACGCAGGGGAGCACACATACACCACGCCACATCTGGTATCAAATCCTCCAGTAAACATGCTGTGATTTAGAACAAACAGGCGGAATTGAACTATTAGAACTGTTAGTGGTCGAGCAGTATTTTATTAGTGACTGATGCCACTAATAATTGTGATTTAAATATATACATTTAATTGTATATGTTATGTATAGATTTTATTTAAAGAGAGTAACTAACACATTTATCACAGTTTAACTTAAAGATGGTAAATAAGACATTTGTTTTATAAAATTGTCACAATTTTTATTTTTCATTATTTTAGGAGTAAATAACACATCACATATTGTTATATATTTATCACAATTTAATATAAAGAGTACATAACAAATCACACTTTTTATGTTTATCAATTTAATTTACATACGGCAAACTGCATTTTTTTACAAACTTTTAATTTCAAGATAGTAACTAGCATATTTATCACAATGTTTAACACAGTTTAGTATATATTAACACATTTATCAGTTTTTATTTCACATGCACAATGCAGTCATAGCAGTACAATTCATATTTATTTTATATAATATTAAAATAATTTGAACATTTATTTTAACTTAAATGTGTTAAAATTGATGTATTTTTTTCAACAACTTCTTTATGTTGGTGTTTTATCCTATTATAATATGTTTTAGAAATAAAGAATTTGTTAATCACTCATGAATAGAAAGCAAATTAAACACTACAACAAACAGTTCACTCATTAATCATCCTTGGCTATATATTGATGATCCACTAATTACTACCTATGCTGCATTAATAACTCTTTCCACAGCACAAAACATTCATAGTTTATAGTACACGTCCCTTTTTTGACCAGATTCTTACATTTTATTGTGCATGTTCTGACTGCTGAGTGTATTAGGCAAACATCATGATCAATGCATAAACATTTTTATATATCGGATGGTTTCAGCTGTAAAATCTTACTGTAGGAGCCATGTTTGTTGTTTGTAGAGCATACAGACAGCCCAGCAGCCTGCGGTGGCCACACCGAAACAGTCAGTGAAAGACCGGCTCGGACCCCTGCCCACAGCCCACCCTGAACTCTCACACAACACCGGCGGCGCTCCACAGGTGAATGTGTGACTTGGGACTGTTCCTGAAAGTGTGTGTTTGTATTTGTGCTTTGTGCTCAGATCTCAGCTTTTCTCTGCGTTTCTCTTCTCTACAGAATATAACCAAGGCTTCAGTGAAGGAGCGTCTGGGCCTTTCTAAACCCACTGGCTTTGGAGGAAAGGTTTGTTTTCATAGTTTTGCGTTGTCAGGCTTTGTACTGCTATCTGAAAGTATAGTTCATGTCCACTTCCACTTTTAGGGCCTATTTAAATGTCTGTAGAATATGCATCCAACAGTGCCATCATTGTTGTGGACCACTGGCTTCTTTTGAGACACTTCTAAGTTTATACATAATGTCAAATCTCTTGGTAAAGTCTTTTTCTTTACAGGTTTTTTCCACATCTACTGGCCTGACTAAGACTGTTTATAACCCAGCTGCACTGAAAGCTGGCCAGAAGGGAGCGCCATTTGGGACAACTCTCATCGCTGAAGATGCCCTGAAAAGGAAACAGGTTTGTATCATTGTGCTGGAAAAAGCAACCTGCAAGTCGCACGTTTTATGCTAGCAGTGTTGAACTTCTGTAAATGTGGTTGTCATTCTCCACCAGGAGGCGCTGAAGCTTCAGCAGGACGTTAGGAAAAAGAAGCAGGAGATTTTGGAGAAGCACATTCAGACTCAGAAGGTGTGCCATTAATTGTTGTCCTTGTCTTGTTGTTCATACATTGTTAATAACTTAATAAATAAATAAAAAACAAAAATGTATTTATAAAAATAAATTTAATTAAAAGTGTTCCTGTGGCTCATTGGTAGAGCATTGCGTTAGCAACGCAAAAGGTCGTGGGTTCAATTCCCAGGGAACACACATACCATTAATAAATTACATTTTAAAATATATTTAAATAGAAATATATATGTATAGATTTTTATAATTATAAATGATATTCAAATAGAAAATGTATTTTTCTCAAGTATTATTAGTAAATAATATATTTATATGTATTTTAAATGAAACTGCAACATAGTACTAGGCTGGCACGGATTTCATTACCTCAAAAGTGAGATAAAATGTTTGAAAATTTGCATAAGGTTCATAAAAAAAAAGCTACAGAAAGTCTTAAAACAGCTTTTTGTTTTTGCCACAGCTTGCTCTAACTAGGGATGGGAAGTAAGTTTTTGGAAGCCAGTTTTTTGAGAATGTTTTAAGTGATCTGCACTATTTGACAAGTTCATACATCGGTTGGTTTAGGGATGGGGTTGGGTTTTGCATTGATAACTTTGTACATAACTTTATGAGATGACTGAGACTTATGCATGTCTTCAGCTGCTGATATCTAAGCTGGAGAAGAACAAGTCCATGAAGGCGGAGGATAAAGCTCAGATCATGCTGACCCTCACCACCCTCACCAACAGCATCACCAGACTACAGGAGCAGATGAAAGGACTGTCCAGTGCTAATGCCCTCAGGACCACACTTAAGAGCAAAGCTCAGGTACACGCACAGTCCCAAAGCACCATAATCAACAAATGGATTTTTCTGCATATGTATATCCTGATACATCTCTGTTTTTAGGCTCAAAAGGAGCTCCTGGACACCGAGTTGGACCTTTATAAGAAAATGCAAGCAGGAGAGGACACTGCTGAACTCAAGATCAAATACACTCAGCTGCAGTTAGAGGTATTTCACAAAGAGACAAAAAGCAAGTTTTTGAGCTCGTTTGTGGTTGTAATTTATTTCTTATCGCTAGAAATTGACGTTTATATTTTTACAAATGTAGACAATATTGTGTGTGTGTGTGTGTGTGTGTGTGTGTGTGTATATATA
>NW_015555726.1:643468-665309 GCF_001515605.1 Sinocyclocheilus anshuiensis
GTGTGTGTGTGTGTGTGTATATATATATATATATATATATATATATATTTACATATGAATGAATGGCTTATAAATAAACAATTCTCAGTCTTTCCACTGAGTGGCACTACAGTGCTACTTAAGCTTCATAAGCGTATATTAGATCTTTTCTTTTCGTTCAGGCTGCCAAAAGGGGGCTTCTGACCCCAGGACGTGGGAGGGGGGCCCACGGCAGGGGTCAGGGGGCCCTGAGGAGCCGAGGCCGAGGGATTCGAGGACGTGGGAGAGGAGTCCCAACTCATGCTGTGGTGGATCATCGACCCAGAGCTTTACAGATCAGCGGTTTCACTGAGGCAGATCGAGTCGACCTGCTGCCACACTTCGCAGTGAGTGACTTTAAAGGGCACATTGCATCACACTGTTTATGAGGTATGTCTTTGAGTCCTAACCGCTTTTCTCACTAACCTCCAGCAATACGGGGAGATTGAAGATTGCCAGATGGAGGATTCTAGTCCTAGTGCCATCATTACATACAAAACCCGTGCAGAGGCTGAGCAGGTCTTAACATATTCCCATAAACATCAGTAGACACATACATGCACGCCTTCATGCAGAGTCTAAACTTCAGCTCTGTTTCTCAGGCGGCCATCCACGGCGTTCGGTTAAATAACCAGGAGCTGCGTTTGGCCTGGCACAAGCCCACGGCTTCCCTCAACACAACAGACCTGGATGAGGTTGAACCTGAGGATGAGGAGGTACGGCCTTCATCAGTAGGCGCGTTTCCATTACAGATTTGCTCAAAACTTTGGCGATATTTTATAAATGTCGATAAAAAAGTATTGCGAAATGATGGTGTTTCCATTAACCGATGTAATGCGACTAAGTCATGGCAACGGATTTTGATGGGATTTTGACGGATTTTGCTACACAAAATGTAACATTTTTATTCATCAAGGATGCATTAAATTGATCAAAAGGGACAGTAAAGACATTTGTTTCAAAAGATTTGTAAAATGCTGTTTTGAACTTTCTATTCATCAAATAATCCTGAAACAAATGATTGAGTTTTTTTTTTTTTTTTAAAGATTAGCATATTTTCAATGATAATGAGATATATTTTTTGAGCAGCAAATCAGCATATTAGAATGATTTCTGAAGGATCATGTGACAGAAGACTGGAGTAATGATGCTGAAAATTCAGCGCTGCATCACAGGAATAAATTACACTTTTATATATGTGTGGAATAAAGTTATTTTAAATTGTAATAATATTTCATAATATTTTTGCTGTATTTTTAAATACAGCTTTGGTGAACATAAGAGAGACGAAAACAGGAAAAAAACTAAACTTTTGAACAGTGGTGTATATATTATATATATATATATATATATATATATAACCAGTCCTGCAGTAATACATATTTTGGTTGTCCAGAGGCTTAACAAATTAACATCTTATTTTCTTTTTATTTGAAACTTAATTTACACAACCCAAAAATATGATGACAAATGAAGTCATCAGTGTATGTACACAGCTTAATGCACCACTTAAGTTAAAATAACTTAAAATTAATCTCAGTCATTTTGCATTATCACAGGTCTTACTCTAAATTCTATTTGAATGAGCCATAAACTTACGTAATAACCAACTGATGCACACCTGTGACAGCACAACAGTAGAATTAATTTTCCTATTGTGGAATGTTGTGATTTTGCCTAGCAATTGTAAACAACTTTGCATTGTACCTTAGAAAATACCTTAATAAATGTAGGACACATCCCACTCTGTATTACTCTGTTTCTTCCTGGTTCTTGTGTGTAAGTAACATAAACCAGTCATGCTCGCATGAGTGAATGTACCTTGGTATAATTGTGCATTCATTTCGTTCTAAGTGTGTCTGTTTTCTGATTGGCTGCAGTTTCCAGATGATTCGCTCATGGATGATTCCCTGCTGCAGGACGATGACGAAGAGGAAGAAGATAATGAGTCGCGCTCATGGCGCAGATGAAGATGAAGTCGTGTGTCCAGTCCTGCTGCACTGCACCACTCGAGCGCATCGGATCCTGAGTTCTGTGTTTTTGAAATGGTTGTTTTTAATAATATTGATTTACATTTCATTGGCTTTTTTATTTTACTTATCAAACCTGAGCAGCAAATAGAAAACGTTACTCAAAAGACTGAATTTCAATTATTGATATGTAGAATAACATGAATGATTTGGTTTCTTGCCGTCATCGTTTTGTTTTGTATCGTGTCAAAACATTGACTAACTTTTGGCGGCTGCATTGTTTTTTTGTTTTTTTTTATGGTCAGTATGTTGACCCAAATTTCTTTTCAACAGTTCTGAAAATGTTACATTTTGAGACAAATATTGGATATATTGGAAATATTGCAAATGTTTCAATTTCAAAGACAACAGTAGAGCATTGTTATAAATAAGTTGTATGCTTTCCTTTAGTATAATCAGCCTGATGAGGATGTAGCTCTTTGTGTACATATTTTATGTATCAATTTTAATGGTTTGTATGAATTCTTTGCTTCTGGATTCATCTCCTGGGTTTAATTTTGAAATGTAAAAAAATAAAGAATTGAAATGGTCTAGAAAAAATATCAGCTGCAAAAAAAAGAAAAGAAAAAAATATTGAGAGCTCTGCTGCAAAAGCAGCATTGAGAACAAAAAAAAAAAAAAAATCTGAACAGCTGAATAAAGACCATTTCAACCCCCCACCCCCCCAATCCTCACAAAAAGAGCAAATTTCCTAAATTCATCATGCACCACAGTACCGGCAAGTAAGTATGGAGCACAAACAGCATAAAATTAGGTAAGCAAAGTGTTATTTTATGTTATTTGACTTTGTTTTTCTTTTCAGGTGACTAACTGTAACTTGTTCATTTCTGTCCATTAGGTCATGTGTTGATGATGCAATAGCAATAAAATGATTACGGAGGAAACTTGAACTACATCGGATCGTCAATCAAATTGTTACAAATCGGTATGGTCTTCGTTCACATTCTTGATGGCCTTTTTTTTTTTAGTTTGGACATTTTCATTGTCAACTTATGATGAAATTGCCCACCTCTTTTCCAGCAGGACAATAAAACCTGTTTTTACAATATTTGTTGACCCTTGACGCCATCGCACCATCCTGACGACTTGCATCCAGCCCCCCTACAACCTCTGAGCATCACATTTACATAGTGGAGAACGAATTACCCAATCAGAGCTGTAGCATTCGGTGATGTGGCTCTCTCACCTTGGTGCCTGTCGTGGAAGATCAGCTAATTGTGAAGAATTCGATTTGCTCTTGGAGTGTGCCATGAAGCTCTGCTTTACCCCCACCAACTAAACCTCGCCCGGCCCAGCAAGGGGGCCCTTAAGTGGACGCTCGCTCCCTCCTACACGGCCTCATGCTGCACTCCTCTCCGCCGGTCGCTGGGACCTGATCTCTCACCATCGGACAGGCCTAAAGTGAGTGTGTGTGTCCCATTCCTCCCCTAGTTCAAATTTGACCTTTGACCTCTCTCCCAGTGTAATATAACATTTTAATAAGCTTTGTTGGGTCAGTTCGTGTGTCGTTACTATGGAGATTGTCACGGTGTGTAAGGGATGTAAATTGCGGTTCTTAAATAGGGCTATTTAATCTGAGGGACCCCTGCAGCCCGACTACTCTGTAATGAAGTGATGTATTTGTTAAACTCAGACTCATCGTGAGCTGCGAGTCCATGAGGCCAATGCATTTCCGGCGGAATAAACCGTGTAATGCGTTTACCGCAGAAAAAGTGGGCTAACTAGTTTAGAGCGTGTCGGAGAGCCTCCACTAACGCGTTTACATTGGCCCAGTCATTTGTAAAGACTCTTTAATCTGTAATTTGTGTCAGTAAGATAAATGGGTTTATTTCTTAACCGGTGAAGTGAATGATGCTTGACTTGAAAAATAAGGTGTGAAGTTAGCATCAAGACATTTATTGTCATTTTTTAAGCCATTAATGTATGCAAAATCATAATTCGTCCTGCCAATATTAATTTACATGTAATCCACATTCAGTTCTGATCAAATGGAGTCTATTTTATTTGTTTCATCAAAAGGATCTCCAAATGCTCGTCTGCGACGGGTGACTGTGGCCTCCTCCTGCCCAGCGTTTCTCGTAGCCTCCTGCTAGTGCTGAGAATGAGTCTTTAATATTTTATGTGATCACGGGCCTCTATAAGCAAATTTCAGTCCCCGGCAAGTTCAGCCAAAACATGATTAATTTAGTGTTTATCCCGACATCCTTTAAAAAAACAAAACCCCCTCGGCCAGACGTGCAGAGCTCAGTTTGAGACTAAATCTCTAACTCTACATAATACAGGCCTGGGGAGGAATCTTTGGCTGGGTCACATTTTCTTATTTGGATATCTGAGAAAGAGGAAGACTGAGGAGCTTTGAACTGGGTCTCATACCACTGTGTGGTGGTCAGTATAGACTGAGCAAATCTCACTGCTTACAAGAAAGCAGAAGAATACATTTTTTTATTTTACATTTGCTTTCATTTTTGTTTTTGTTTTGGTAAAACGATCCAGTAAAGTAAGATGAATGGTGGTCTTAGCTGCCATATACATATGTGACGTCATTTACTTGACAGATTTGAAAGTTTTATCAGTTTTAAATTATATAGATTACCTGAAGTATAACCAAGAATACTTGATATTCCTAAGCCTTTAAAGAGTTTGTTCACCCAACGTCATCAGGTACTCACGCTCATGCCGTTCCAAACCCATCAGATTTTCATTGATCTTCCAAAAACAAATGAAGATATTTTTAATGAAACCTGAGAGATTTCCGTTGCACCATAACTTTGACACTTCAAGTTCTTAAAGAGATTGTAAAAGAAACCCAGTGAATTTGGAGCAACATAAGGGTGAGTAATTGATGAGAGAATGTTCATCTTTGGGCGACCTGTGCCTTTAAATGATTACGAAACAGAAAATGTTGTTCTGAATGTTAAAGCTGTGGTCACAGTCTTTGAGCAGGCAAAATTTTGACTGTCACACTCGAGGGTTTCTGTTTAGCCTATAATTACACCGTTCTGCATCTTGAAAAAAAAAATTGAACCTGTTTCGGAAAAAAGGCCAAATATTATAATTTGATGCTGTTTTCAAAAATATCAATAGAAACTTTTAATTTTTTGTTTCTTCATGAGAATGAAGATTTTTCAAATTATATATGTATCAGCGTTAATGCACTTACAACAAAGCAGTCAAATGCCAAAAGTTGGTTTTAAGGACAAAATTAAACATTCAAAATGTATCTTTTAATTTATAATCTGCAAAGGAGTGGAAAAAGTGGAAATCAGGATTGGACATAAAATAATTAATGCATGTGAGAATGGGCTGAGAATTGAACAAATGTGACCCTGGAGCACAAAAGCAGTCTTAAGTCGCTGGGGTATATTTGTAGCAATAGCCAAAAATACATTGTATGGGTCAAAATGATTGATTTTGCTTTTATGCCAACAATCATTAGGATATTAAGTAAAGATCATGTTCCATGAAGATATTTTGTAAATGTCCTACTGTAAATATATTAAAACTTAATTTTTGATTAGTAATATGCATTGCTAAGAACTTCATTTGGACAACTTTAAAGGTGATTTTCCTCAATATTTAGATTTTCAAATAGTTGTATCTCGGCCAAATATTGTCCTATCCTAACAAACCATACATCAATGGAAAGCTTATTTATTCAATGTCGAAAAATTGACTCTTTTGACTGGTTTTGTTGTCCAGGGTCACAAATCGTTGTAATCTGGCTCAGAGAAAGATATGAATCTTGTCACTTTTCCTGATGACTATGGGAAAAATACAAGACCTTTCACCTCACAAATGATTGCCAAAAGCAAAAATGTTACAAAATGCATCATATTTTGTGAGAAAGTCTAACATGCTAGAACAAAACATGCACTATTTTTGGAATCGGCAAACCGAAATCGATAAGAAACAAGTACTGGATTTCATTCAGCAAATATGATGCAGGGCGGTGTAATAAATCACAAATGATTTCCTTTGACAATCTATGATTGCATTCAAAATCTGTAATATTAATGATGTCCAAGACAATATTCAAAGGCCCTCCTATAAAAGCTCATAATGTTCCTCTGATACTTGTAATAAAAATAAAATAATAATAATAATGTTGTGCATCTTTATTTTTAGTGTTTTATCAGTTTAAATAACATTAATACATACATTTTATCATTTAAGTTTAGTACATTTATTTTGATTTGATTTTGTGGCACCTCTAAATGTTTGCTGAGGCCGCTTGTTGAGAACTGCAGTTGTACTTTGATGAATTTAGTAGATGAATTAATTGCAATTTTACTGAAGAACAGAAGGATGAGGGATTTCAATACAGAGCTTGTAATGACCGATTACTCTAGTTGTTTGTTCTCTCTCTCTCTCTGGGTGAGTTGTCAAGAGTCGCTCCATCTGTCTCACTCTGCGGCATGGGTAAAGGTGCTGACAGAAGCTTTGGCTGTTTGAACTTTACAGTGGCCTTGTCTTGCAGACAACTGCCCTCAGCTGAACCACAAATCCCAGATTCCCCAGCAACACCGCAAAATTAGCTCCATAAATCAGAGGGGCTTCTGGGAATGGCCAGGGGCAATGGATCATCCCAGATACTGGTGTCAGGGGTGCGTGAATCTCGGTGCCACAGGACGTGAGACCGCGGGCAGATCCAGCCATCACTCGTGTTAAAAATACTCCAGTGAAGTCAGTGAGAAACACACGAGCAGGTGCTGCCAGAAGTGTCTGTCGGTGTAAATGTTCACACATGCGTACACGCAAAGCCCTCTCTCTATTTTTATTTGTATTGGCTGGTGCATGGTGTAGTTTTGTATATGACTTATTAAAGATATTCAGGAGATTTTGAACTGTTATAGTCAATATTATGACTTTGCAGTAGATTGAGACTGTTTTAATTGTTGTTTTTTTCTAGTTCTGTGACTGATCACTGGATGGCAGTGTGCTGCAAATATATTCACCATTTATTTTGAACAAGCGTGTAATGTGATGACATATTAGCCAGAATATTTTGTCAGTTACTTTCTTGCTCATTGCATAATTCTCTGTGATACAATTCATTATTATTGCATTATTTTACAGTGTAATATAAAATAGCACTAAACGTTTTTAACTTTGGAGTTGATCTGGCTTCTTCTACTTTTATCCAACTAATACTAATATCCTTGATATTATTTTCATATAATGATAAAGTTGTTTCATTACCACATTAAAAATAAAGCTTCCAAAAGATGGTTTTCGCAGTGATGCAACAGAATAAACACTTTTTTTATTCCCCAAAGAACCTTTCAGTGAACAAATCTTAAAAAGTAGCATTTTTTCTTAGTGTGAAGAGCATTTTAATAATGATGTAATGATAAAATAGCCATTTTCCACTATAAAGAACCTTTTGTGTAATGGAAAGTTTCCATGGATGTTATAGTGTATATATATATATATATATATATATATATATATACATACATACATACACTATACTATATACACTTTGTTGATTGTCTCTGTGTACTTCACTTTTAAAGCATATGTGTTGTGAGGTTAATGTAAACCCAGTGATGTATTGACATTTAGATTTGCACAGATGTGATGTGACGGGCTGTAACGAAGGTTAAAGATGTCAGTTTAATTATGGGTCAAAGGTCACATTACTTTACAAACACGTCTTGGAGCCAAGATGGCAGATTAGAATGATTTCAAGTCATTTAGGTTCCTTATGTTAACATGCTTAAAAATGAAATTTCTTTATTGGCATCAGTGGTTCAATGAAGAACCTTTAACATCAATGGAATCTTTCTGTTATGCAAATGATTCTTTAAGTGGAAAACAGGTTCTTTGGATTATTTCAAATGTTCTTCATATTAAGAAAAAAATGAACGGTTCTTGTTGGAACCCAAAATGGTTCTTCTATGGCATCACTGCGAAACCCCCCTTTTGGAAACTGAATTTAGAAAGAGTAGAAATGAGGGGAAAATTGAATATTGACAAACCAATAATTTCTAAAAAGAAAGAAAAAACTACATGAAACAATTCAATAACTCTCCCGGTTATTTCAACACGTTTTCAATCACTTGCTTTGATTATAAGCCTGTTTTCATCTGGATGCTATCTGCAGAAATAATTGCCCTGTGTTAAAGATCGCTGACTGTCTGTTGTTATAAGACACGGTCAGTACGACGCAGTTCAGAGGATCAATCCTGCTGCACTTGGCTGCTTTAAACTCCGAGTGGAAATAAAGAGTCTGCATCAGGACCCCAGGGGCTATTCAACATCCCCTCCACCCCAAACACCACTATCTGTAAATTAGCTGACTTTGTGACCCTGCCTGTAATTGCATTAGTTTATCAATGTAGCACACAATTTATTATCCCGGGCAATAACGGCACACACGTGGAGTCTCACACCTTACACAGTAATTAGAGACGAAGGATTTCAGAAGACATGCTCTAATGTGTTTGAGAGTGTGCTTGTGCTTATGGGTCTCTGAACATTTATAAACACTGTACAGACCAGTGAGCACATGGATAGACACACAACACCTCTATTTCCATCTTTCTATTATGAGCTGCCTATAATTCAAATATTTTAAGGCAAGTGTCAGTATTTCTATTGCTCTTATAGCAAATTGAACAAACCTCTAACACTAACTAAATGTTAACTTTGCAGTGTAAGTTTGGTATTAATGATACCTCAAATCATGTGGCTTGTTGTGGAGAGGTGTGTGCTGTTACTTTTTGACAGACTTATTTTTTTGATCTGGCAGACAAAACAATATCCCTTCGACAAAGAAAGACAGACCTGAGCGAACTAGAGCTTTTTTTAGGAATCAGAGTTTATAATATAGTCTTTGGTGGGTTCTCTTGACTTGGGCCAAACACAATCACCTACTAACCCTCCAGAACCCCTACAACACTAATATTTTGTCTGGCAGACAAAACAATATCCCTTCGACAAAGAAAGACAGACCTGAGCCAACTAGAGCTTTTTTTAGGAATCAGAGTTTATAATATAGTCTTTGGTGGGTTCTCTTGACTTGGGCCAAACACAATCACCTACTAACCCTCCAGAACCCCTACAATTGTAATGTTTCTGGTCAAATTGACCCTTACGGACCCTTTTCACATTTCCAAGGTTCTCAGAAGCATAATTCGTCATAGTTGGGTAAACTTCTGTAGCAATGAATAGAATCTACAACAAAAATAATTTTGGCATTCCCATTTGATCCAATGGCAAATGAAACAATGCATAATAGCTTTTCTACACTGTGGTTAGCAGGGGTGTAGAAAGTGTCAATGCATTGTGAAGAAGACAATAAAAATAGCAGTTTATTGCATAAATTGCATAATTTAATCATGCGTTATAAATACAAAATACTTTTTTTTTTTCATAAAATTCACCAACTCTAGAATTCCAATCTGGCCCTTTTCATTACATGCATCTTCAGCATTTATTTGAAAAATCATGAATTGTACCAAACTAACTGAAACTGAATCAATTCAGTGTTAATTCAATGTTATAAAATGTCAGATTTAATTAAGAATCAATTATCAGAGTAAATATTTGCAACTCCTAATGGGTTACCATAGTAAACTCTTGCAAAAGCATTAGAACACATTTATATTTTTAATGGATTTTCATTATAAATACAAAATACTTTTTTTTTTTTTCATAAAAATTCACCAACTCTAGAATTCCAATCTGGCCCTTTTCATTACATGCATCTTCAGCATTTATTTGAAAAATCATGAATTGTACCAAACTAACTGAAACTGAATCAATTCAGTGTTAATTCAATGTTATAAAATGTCAGATTTAATTAAGAATCAATTATCAGAGTAAATATTTGCAACTCCTAATGGGTTACCATAGTAAACTCTTGCAAAAGCATTAGAACACATTTATATTTTTAATGGATTTTCTGCTTTGCTCTGATATATGGAGCATGATAGAAAAAACGAAGAGCAGTTCAGTATTGTAATGTAATGTAACAGTATTGTTTTGTAATTGTAATTTCTTTTTTTTTTTTTTTCAGATTTATTTTTGCCGTTTTATGCTTTTTTATTTAGATAGGACAGTAGGTCGACAGGAAGCGAAGTGGGTGAGAGAGAGAGAGGGGGGTGGGATCGGGAAAGGTCCACGAGCCGGGACTCGAACTCGGGTCGCCTGAAGCACAAAGGTGCTACATGTCAGCGCGCTGCCCACGAGGCCATCGGTGCCGACTGTAATTGTAATTTCTTATCCTGGATATATAATCACCATGCAGCATCTCAGACGCTTCATGTCTCTCAGATCATGTATGGAATGACCTTTATCACTCGGCTAACATCTTGTACATTATCATGATTTCTTTGACTGCTCATGGGTGCATATTTACATCTGTTCAGATCTGCCGCGTGTAGATTCAATCTTGGCGTCTCCTTTCCCTGTTATATGCACCTTCAAGCTGTTTAATTAAAGCATGTATTATTAATCCGACTATATTTGAGTCGTTTTTCCTGTCCCTGTGCCGATATGACTGCTACATTAAGGCTAAATTGTTTTGCAGTAATTCCCATTTAATGTTTCTCTCATAATCAGAGGCTTTAGAGCAGCGGGAGGCGCGGGAGCGAGAGGAGAGCCAGGACAGAGGAGGCCGTTACTGTAGCTTAGTGTTTGATGTGCGAATCGCATATTTGGGGCCTGTAATTAGGTCTGTTTTACAAGTCAAATGCAGCGCCAATGACAGTCACAAAATATGAGCTTAATAAAAAGTGCCAGCTGAGACAATGCTTCCCCCGTCCTCGTCTTTTTCTCTGTCTCTCTGCCTCAGAAATATCAGCTCCAGTGTAAAGTCAGCTCAAGGCCAGTAATGATTCTCTCTGACTTCACATATACCGCAATTGTTCATTTTAATATATGGCCAACCACATCTCCCAGATATTAAGATTATCAGAGCACAACGCTCATATATCTGGAGGTGCCGGAAGCCATATTGGTAGCAGACATTGGCACTTGATTACTACACATTCATTCTAACGCAATGGAAATTGGTTTGATACAGTTAGACTGATTAGTTAGTTGATCCAGTTTGAGTCGTTCAGGAAGTTAAAGGAGACCTGGTGAACTTTTGAAAATCTATAACTTACCATAAAAATATTTGTAATGGGCCATTCCTGCTCTAATAGCAAATACTAAATTTTAAAAGGTTCAAAAGTTGCTATAAAGTATTTTCATAAAAGGCTTTCAGAAATATGCTTTGTTCAAACTCATACACATAAACATAGCAATACTAATTTGTCCACACAATGGCAAGACAAAAAGCAGGATAAGCAAGATAAACTACACAAGTGTATACTTTAAGTTAATATTATTTATTTAATAATAATAGTTGTTACCATCTTTTGAAGTATTGATAATATCATGTTGATTTGTAATATTTGATCAAACTGGATGGGATGATATAAACTAACAGCACAACAAAATCATTGCAAATACTTACTGATGGTTGTTCTGTTGTTGTTTTTTTCTCCAGTATGATGTCACTTCCAGGAGGATGATGTCATTCAGGATCTGGCTTTTGTTAAAGGTATTTTACAACAAACCAGTTCATACAGAAAAAGACTTCTATGATAAACACTATGAATTTCTTACATTTATTTATTTATCGTAAGGCATAAAGGCAAAAAATGTCAAAGTCTGGAGCTGATCTCTTTTGCATTATCCTTTATTATTATTTCTTAAAAAAAGTTATATGTATATATATATATATATATATAAGCAGTTTTGTTAGAAAATATTTGTCAAAAATGTTTGTTAAAAACCATAAACAAGTTTTTTTTTGAAGTTTACCCAAGAAATATTAGTAATATAATACTGAAATCATGATATTTGTTAGAAAAAAAATCTTTGTTTTAAGACATTTGTGTCAAAAATGTTTGTTAAAAACATTAAAAAAATAAAAAAAATGTAACCAAAAAAAATCATGATATTTGTTAGAAAAAATTTTTTTTTTGACAAATACTTTTTGGTTAAACCACTCCACATTATTAGAGACATTAAAGCAAACCTTATAAAACTTAGACTAAATGGTACAAAGAAAAAAAAATCCAAAGTATAAAACTTACAAAAATTACATTTATAAGAACATTTCACATGATTGTCACTAGATTTTCAAAAGATGTTTCCTTTTCATTGTTTCAGACATCCCTGTTCATCATAGGATTGTGTGCCTTCCTGTCTTCAACCTGTCAGTAATTTTAAACCTGCTGAAAAATCTAATTAAAAACATTCAGCTCACTGTCCACTACTGTTGAATAGTTTGGTAAAAAAAAAAAATCAAATATTACTGCAATTTGAAATAATAGTTTTCTGTTGTAATATGTTGTAAAATATCATGTATTTCTGCAATCAAAGCTGAATTTTTATTTTTATTTTTTTATCGTTACTCCAGTCTTCAGTGTCACATGATCCTTCAGAAATCATTCTAATATGCTGATTTACTGCTCAAGAAACATTTCTGATTATTATCAATGTTATTCTGCTTAATATTTCATGGAAACGGTGATAATTTTTTTCAGAATTCTCAGCATGGGTTGAATTAAAAGGAGAAAAAAAAGCATGGGTTGAATTATGACGAAGACTATTCAGAAAGTCCTGCAGGAAGTCTTTTACTTTTGTTCAGTAGTTTTGTGTTCATTGGACTTTAGCGACTCTGTCTGGTTTGTACCCTTAACTCTCCTCCTGTAGATGTGTCTGTTTGACTCTCCTCCCATCTATCGATACTCTGTCATTTATCAGGACGCGGCAGCCTCGACCGCCATATTGATTCTGTAGAGGCAATTTACTGGGAAATGGCAGTGAAGCAGGGATTTATTGTGCAGCCACTTCATTGTCAGATGATGGGTGTAAAATGTGATCGTAACGAGGGGAATGAGGTGGGTCGCTGTCCCGTCATAAATAACTCCAGTCGGAAGCGAGCGGCTCTGATACCCGATACAGAGACAGATGAGTATTTAAAGAGGCACAGATCTAACATCATGTGTTCACTTCTATCACGATCCACTGTAGACAGGTATACTTTAGTTATCCCTGAGGGGAAATACATATCAATCATAGTGCTATAGGCCT
This sequence comes from Sinocyclocheilus anshuiensis, assembly GCF_001515605.1. Taxonomy (NCBI): domain Eukaryota; kingdom Metazoa; phylum Chordata; class Actinopteri; order Cypriniformes; family Cyprinidae; genus Sinocyclocheilus; species Sinocyclocheilus anshuiensis. The sequence goes on from NW_015555726.1 coordinate 656,614, forward strand.
ATTTCTAAATATATATATCGTAATAACTTATAGTCATATAACCTGTTTTAAGCTATACCATGTATTCTTGTCTACTTTCAGTTATATTCTGGTCATTGGGTTCCCTCTTACAATGTCTACAAAGTATGTAGGGTTTCTTTCACCGGATAAATCATCTTCCAGGTTAAATTTTACGTTTGATCACACATAATTTGTGATCATTCATGTCTTTAGGACCAACATTGCCAACCCAATCTCATGAAAGTGCGTATAAATAGTACGCCAAATAAAAACGAAAACTCGTGGTATTGATACGCAAAAATGGACTTTGGCGTGTATATGCTACGCGATGGGTAGGTTTAGGGTTGTGGGATAGATGCGCATCATATATACGCGAGAACTGCGTATCATATACACGGCAACAAATTTCATATCATATGCACGCGAAAACTGCGTATTATATGCACACCAAAGTCCATTTTTGCGTATCAATACCACAAGTTTTCGTTTTTATTTGGCGTACTATTTATACGCATTTTCATGAGACCGGGCTCACATTGCAGGATAAGTTGTGCACCAATGTTTAATAGTTAAGGTTGAGAGTTTGTTTAAATCTAAAAAGTATGAGTAATCGTGATAGTTTCCAAGTCAGCGTTCAGATTTGTGCTTAGCACAACATCAGATTCTACCTTTCCTTGTGGCAGAGTCAGTGTACTGCAGGTATTTAAAAAAAACGAAGCAATTGTTGCCGCTCACCATTCTCAAGTAAACCATTTGGTTGTTGACTGATGCTTATTTATATGCTAATGACATTAATTAGGCAGAAATCTGAAACCATTTAGCTGCGCACAATTTCAAGATCATTAGCGATTTATAGGTTTCATCTAGAAGAGAGGCGACACACTTTTGTGTGTATGTTCATTTCTCTGAATCACACATTTGAGAAATCATCGTTGATCAAATGTAGGACTGTTTATACACATCACTTTAATAAACAAGGCCCCTGATGTGCCCTTCACCTGGAGTTGGAAATATCAAAATTATGAGCACATGAATGACCAAGCAAAGTCATATTTACCAGTGGGAAACTGTGTTCCAGCTGATACATGAGTTGTTGAGTTGTGACGTTGTAAGGGGTGTGTCAATTTGAAACATGGCAGAAACAATTATCTATAATATAGACATTGTAATATAATACACTGAAAAATATTGGTGTAGAAACAATTTTCACTTAGAAATTGCTAGTAAATTTCATAACTGATCACAAAGAAATGGCAGGTAACATTTGTTTTGACCCAGCGGTTGGGTTGTTTTGAACCCAACCACTGCATGGGTCAAAACAACCCAATAGCTGGGCTTGTCCCCTTTTAACCCAGCACTGGGTTATATTTAACCCAGCATTTTTTAGAGTGTAGTGTATATCTGTAAGCTATATATAGTGATCAGTGAATGGAAAGCAAATATGTAGTAAATAGTGGAAACTCAACTTTGTTTAAAAAAACATTTAGTTTTGATACGCTCTTAAAAATAAAGGTTTCAAAGTTTTTGTTTTTTTTGCAGTGATGCCATAGAAGAACCATTCTGGGTTCCCCAAAGAACCTTCAGAGATCCGTTCATGACATGTAAGAACCATTTTTTTCTTAGTGTGAAGAATATTTTAAAAATCTAAAGAACTTTTTTCCAATAAAGAACCTTTTGTGGAATGGAAAGTTTCCATGGATGTGATAGAAATGTATATTTTTTATCACTTTAAAATGTCGTAATAACAAACGCTTGACTCCAGGATATGTATTTCCCATATGCACTTGAAGGCAGCATGAGACTACAACATTGTTTCAGCCAAAACATAAAGGGGAGTGTACAAATCTTTCTGGAAAATGATTTTTGTGTGTGTGTGTGTGTGTGTGTGGTGCTGATGGTGGAATAACACACTTCGCTTCTGAATGGTTAGGAATTGAGCTGTATCGTCCAGGGGATGATATAAAATGGCAAAATCACGATACACTTAAAAATAAAGGTTCTTTATTGGCGTTGATGGTTCCATGAAGAACCTCTTGGAATATTCATGGAAACTTGCCATTGCACAAAAAGTTCTTTATAGCTGTAAAAAGATTCTTTAGATTCTTAAAATATATTTCACACTAAGAAATAAAAGGTTCTTTTAGAAACTGACGACTGAATGGTTCTTTGAGGAGCCAAAAATGGTTCGTCTATAGCATTGCTGTGAAAAAGCACATTTTGAGACCTTTTTTTCTTAAGAGTGTGGGTTCATGCCAGTCTATGCTACACTGTTAAAATAAAGGCTCTTTATTGGCATTAATAATTCCATGAAGAACCTGTAACATCCATGGAATGTTTCCATTGAGGTCATTTATAGTGCAAAAAGGTTCTTTAGATTTTTGTTCTTCAAACTAAGAGTAAATGGTTCTTTTAAGAACAGTTCACTGAAAGGTTCTTTGGAGAACCAAATATGGTTCTTCTGCAAAAACTGGAGTGTTTTGAAGAGTGTAGTCTTTGGCGGTCTAGCGGCTTTTGCAGGTCTCAGCAGGGTGACTTCTAACAGAAATCCCAAAACTCCCATGTGTTGGTTCATGTGACTGTGAGTCTTCACACACTTTTGTCCTTGCTCTGATGTCGTCTGTGTTCAGGTTGACGGATGGGCCGCGTGACTTATGGCCGTCACATTACCGTGAGCATGTCACTCGAATAGAAGCGTCAGCCGTAATAGCCGTGTGCTCCGGAGGTGAGAGGGATTCGATGATGATGATGAGATCGCTCCCGTAATATCATAAAGCAGTGTTTAAATATTTTAATTTCATTTGTCAAGCCGCCACCTTCCCCACACTCCATTACTCTGCTAACCATCCCTCATCAGCTGAATTAGTGCATTATTCATCAGCACTAATTATTTTCACATAATGTCTGCCCCGATATATTTAACCCTCACATTATATCTCCCCATAATGGCCTTGTAAAATTGAAGTGGAGTTGGAAAGCTCATTTAAAGAACATCAAAGAGACGGGAACGAGTGAGATGGGAGGCTGCCGAGTTAAACACTTCGGGTCGAGGGTCCCTACTGAGTCAGGACATTTGTTCCTGTCTGATTTGCATGGTGAAGGAGAGGAGAGGTCGATGGGAGAATGCTGAATGAGTGTGCACTCTAAAAAATGCTGGGTTAAAAAGGGACAAACCCAGCTATCGGGTTGTTTTGACCCAGCGGTTGGGTTGTTTTGACTCAAAACAGCCCAACCGCTTGGTTTGTCCCTTTTTAACCCAGCGCTGGGTTATATTTAACCCAGCATTTTTTAGAGTGTGTGCTCTGCTTCAACATCCACCCTCCACATCCACATTTTTAGGCTTCTGGACTGCACTGGAGCGTCAGGGAGTGGTAGATGGGCTGTAGACTGCATAGTGAATCTTCAACTTCAAAAATAAACTTTTTCAAAGCTTATTTTAATCCATTTTAAGCTATATTTGTACAAGATTTCTGCCTTTTTCAGTGAGTCAGCTTGCACTACATCTGAAGACTTACACATCTTCGCTTGCAACAGAAGATCGTTCATGACGCTCTGACCTCGCTGCTGTTTTTCTACAGCTTTACTTTGTTTCTCCGGCTCTCCTTCACTTCTCGTTTACCTTGAGGAGCTCTGACATCTCTGACTGGGGTTAAAAGACTGATTGACTCACACACACACACACACACACACACACACACACTCGAGATGCTGGACTCACAAAGGGTTTTATCTGATCTTTATTAATTCATGGCTTTGACATTCCACAACATGTAAAATTTAGACATGCACCTTGTTCTTGCTCCAGTTGGTTTATTTGTGGTGTCCCGTGAGCTTTAACTGTGACCTTCCCTGCAACCTCTCGCTCTCAGCACAAACACAACGATACACAGGGGAGAGCAATACTCACAGTTAACAGACGGGAAATAACGTTATTAGTCTGACAAAACAACACTGACATTGTACATGGAAAAATCAAAGCATATTACATTGATAATCATATCGTGAAGATACAAACAAATATGACACATTCATCCAAGACAGAATTGATTTTACAATAGATGATAGAAGTATTACTAAGTGCTTATTAAATCAATGTTTCAGTTGATCAGTTTGAGAGCACATTAGAATATTTAACAATCTCAAGATCCCAATTCAAATAGGAAAATTTGTAAAATAAATTACACCAGTAACAATTTAGTAGACCTAAAAAAATATTTAGGCCTAAATTTAAGATTTATGAATTTGAATTCCATTTAAAATTGTGATTAAACAGTTTAAATGTTATCAAACTATTAAACCAGTAAGAAACGGGTACGATTTCTGTAATTGTACTAATAAACTAAATGTGTTTTAAATGAGCAGGTTTTTATATTTATTATCAATAAAGCCAATTTCTTTCAATATCACATGTTTTAACTTCTTGAATATTGCTTGTTCCACAGCTAGCCATATTTAAACCATGTTTATACATGTTAACTGAAACTAATTGTTTTCAATGAACACGTTTATACACGTTTAAAAATAAAAAAATGTTAAAAAGATAGAAAAAGTTAATGTAAACAATATAATTTCATAGTATATTTACATATTTTATAGTATAACTAAATTATGAAATTTTAAATGAATAATTATCTTGACTTTTTGGAGATGTATGTTTAATATACATACCATATAATGTACATACAATATTATTTATAAATAATTTGATGAAAACTATTGTATAATTGATGTAAGAGATATTAGGCAGTGAACTTTCCTCTATTCACAATTTGTGGCTGTTTACTAAAATTGTGTCGTTTTCTAATACAGGCTATTATCAATTTCACAATATTAACTTGTATATTAACTTATAAGTGGCGGTGTTTGGTAGTTTGCATTAGCGCTGATCATTTCTCTTCTCTCATTTTCAACACTCTTTCAGAGACTTTTCCAATCATTGGGAGCTCTGGGCTGTGACAAAAATTAGCATGCGATTCCAAAATGATCTCTCATTTGAAGAGGAGATGCAGATTATGAAATATTCAGGTTCAATTTTGCCCTGTCAGCCGTCTGAAAGAGTCATAATTAGAGCAGGATTCACATTGTAATTCATTGTGTGGACAGCAGTGATGCCAGATCCTCCACCACACGCTCAATAATTCAGTGCCGAGGGTCCAGGCTCCAGGCTCTGGCCTGCTCTGCTGTGTTTTTGGGGAGGGGCGTTAGAAGGAACAATGATGGTGGAGTGACTGGATTTCTGAGAGGCAGGTAGAACTCGGAAAGTATTTATAGGCATTTATAAGTCACTCTTAAAAGTGTTTGAATTTCAGTGCATCAGAAACATCACAAAATGCCACACCAAAAAGCTACTTAAGCTTTTATCACTTTTTCTCTATATTGTTTTTGATCAAAGACTGTTATTCAACTTTTTTTTTTTTCATTCCTTGCCACAGTTATCTTTGACTTGTTCCAATGTTATTTTAGTAATAATATATATTATTACAGTATTTATTCATATTTTGAATTAACTTTAATTTTTTACATTTCAGTTTTCATTTTACTATTAGTTTACATCTTAGTAATTATTATTTTATTTTTTTTAATTTCTATTAAGCTTCAGTTTATTATTAAGTTGATGGTCAATTAATATGGAATCTCCAAAAAAGTGTGTGATTTTATTTATTTATTTGTTTGTTGAATTTCTTTTTTGATGACATTGGTGTCTCATACTAAATTTTTCTTGTACTTAGTAATTTATATAAAGCTTCAATTTTTTAAATGTATTTTTAAATGAATATGGACTTGCCTCCAGAAAGTGTAAGAAATGTATGTATTTATTTATTTATTTTAATTTCTTTTTTGCTGACAGTGGTGGCTTATATTAAGTTTTTATTGTAGTTATTCTCAGTTTTTACTTTTACTTTTTATTTTGTTACGTACCTTTTTCATATGTGTGCATATGTGCTTTTTTCATATTTTTATTCAGTTTTATTTTTTTATTCCAGTTTTTGTTTAATGATTTTAGTACTTCAACTTAGTACTTCCATGTAGTTATCATTTTCGTTCAACTTTTTACAGTTTACATTTTTAAAGTTTTTAATCTAGATTTAAATTAGATTTTATTTTATTCCAGCTTTATTGTAACTTAAACTTAAAAAATGTTTTTGCTAATTACAATATCATTAGTTAGGGGCATAATGACACACTCTAAAAAATGCTGGGTTAAATACAACCCAGTGCTGGGTAAAATAGGGACAAACCCAGCAATTGGGTTGTTTTGGCCCAGCGGTTGGGTTACTATCCAGAAGGTTGGGTTAAACATTTAACCCAACCGCTGGGCCAAAACAACCCAATTGCTGGGTTTGTCCCTATTTTACCCAGCACTGGGTTGTATCTAACCCAGCATTTTTTAGACTGCATATTGAGCCATACTTTTCTATGAAGCTGCAAATTAAACTGCTAAACGATGACCTGTGGAATGAAAATATTATTACTGCATTATTTTCTGCAAATCTGCTTTGAAATAATGTACATTGTGTAAAACACTATATAAATAACTGACTTGACTTATGGTGATTTCTAGTCAGTTCACACAGGTATCCTGCAGAGGAACCACAGATGTAGAGGATGATCCACTAACTATTAACAAACACAAAACCACATCTTTTGTCTTCATTTTGAACAGTATATCTATTATTTTATCATTTAAAACAAGCAAATGGGACCAACGAACACAACACGTGTAGAGGTTTCACGAGTGTTTGAAAACTTCTCACACACTCAAGAGAGTCTGTATTTCAGACCCTGAATATGACAGTCCAGACACAAATGTCCTGATATGTCCTACAGGAGCGTCTGAGACATCATCAGCCTTTAAAAGCTCAACATCTGTCTGTTACGTGCGCATAAAACACACTGAGTTTATTTTAATGAGACACTCATGAAATGTGATCTGCAAGGTAATATAACATGACAGTCTTAAAGGGCAACATGTCACAACTGATTCTGCAGCTTTATGGCCTCGCGTTAAAATTGAATAATGGGAAATTGAGTTTTCACAAAGTATGAAATGTTTGCTTATTGCTTATCATCTCGTGAAATACAGTAATAATTCTCTTTGCACTGAAATAGACAACTAAGGGTTAGATTAACAATAAGACAGATGATACAGGAAAGCTGCTTGGAGTGTTTTATGTAATAGAAATAGAGTAGAAATTACTCAAATGTATGGAAGAAAACTTACAGGGAGACTTGCACTACTGTTCAAAAGTTTGGGGTAAAACTACGAAAAACTTTTGATGTTTTTGAATTAAATCTCTTAAGGCGTGCATTTATTTGATCAAAAATACGGTAAAAACAAAAATATTGTGAAATATTATTACAATTGAAAAGAACTGTTTTCTGTTTGAATATATTGTAAAAATGTAATTTATTCCTGTGATGTAAAGCTGAATTTTCTGCATTATTACTCCAGTCTTCAGATGATCCTTCAGAAGTCACGCTCTCAAGAAACATTTATGATTATTGTCAACATGATATCTGACTATTAGCATTATTATTATAATTATTATAATATATATAAAAAACATATATATATAGTTCAAAAGAACAGCAGTTATTTGAAATATATTTATTTTAACGTTTATTTATTATAAATGTTTTATCTTTTTATTTATCTTTTTTTATTTAAGTCTTTTGCCACATTTGATCAGTTGCTAACAATTTTTTATACTATTTATATTTGTATAAAAGCCTTTAGACAGATAAGTGCACGTTTCCTCCAAAAACACAACAGCAAAATGTATTATCTACAAATGTATACCTGACAGGGCATTGAGGACCCGAGCAGAGAGACAAATCACTATATTTAAATCAGCTTGAATTATGAAGCGGCTCTAATTGGCAGGTGGACAGGCTCGTCTGTGTAATAATTCACATCTAGTGAAATATATTTATTTTAACGTTTATTTATTATAAATGTTTTATCTTGTTATTTATTTATTTATTTTTATTTAAGTCTTTTGCCACATTTGATCAGTTGCTAAAATTTTTTTATACTATTTATATTTGTATAAAAGCCTTTAGACAGATAAGTGCACGTTTCCTCCAAAAACACAACAACAAAATGTATTATCTACAAATGTATACCTGACAGGGCATTGAGGACCCGAGCAGAGAGACAAATCACTATATTTAAATCAGCTTGAATTATGAAGCGGCTCTAATTGGCAGGTGGACAGGCTCGTCTGTGTAATAATTCACATCTAGTGTCCAAATGTGACTGCAGGACTCAGACTCATTTTATGCAGGAGCGCCGACGTTTCTCTCTTCGTAATAAAACCCTCATATGCTTCATTCTCTCACTGTGACTGCATGATAAATCAAACCAGAGATATTTCAGCAGAATTTAGCCCAAGGAGAGGTAATTTAAATAATATCTCGCGCAGAGCTGCTCCCGAATAAAAATGATGTCTCGGGCAATATTTCATCCAATATGAAGCTGAGAAAATGATTTTCTTCCTAAATAACAAAAACGCAGTAATTCAAATAAGCAACCTTTCTATAAGCAAGGTTAATTACGTCTCTCGCTGGAAGAGGAGGTCGCTAACATGCGCAAAACAGATGCTGCAAGCTTTCTAAACATGATGCGTTTCATTACTCTTGTTATTATTGAGAGGATCAGTTCATGCTTTAGAGTTGGGAGGCAATCATGGGACATT
>NW_015555726.1:665369-671623 GCF_001515605.1 Sinocyclocheilus anshuiensis
CTGTGTAATAATTCACATCTAGTGTCCAAATGTGACTGCAGGACTCAGACTCATTTTATGCAGGAGCGCCGACGTTTCTCTCTTCGTAATAAAACCCTCATATGCTTCATTCTCTCACTGTGACTGCATGATAAATCAAACCAGAGATATTTCAGCAGAATTTAGCCCAAGGAGAGGTAATTTAAATAATATCTCGCGCAGAGCTGCTCCCGAATAAAAATGATGTCTCGGGCAATATTTCATCCAATATGAAGCTGAGAAAATGATTTTCTTCCTAAATAACAAAAACGCAGTAATTCAAATAAGCAACCTTTCTATAAGCAAGGTTAATTACGTCTCTCGCTAACGTGCGGAAAACAGAGGCTGGCGTTCCCAGCAAGCTTTCGAAACATGATGCGTTTCATTACTCTTGTCATTATTGAGAGGATCATTTCATGCTGTAGAGTTGGGAGGCAATCATGGGACATTTAGTTAAGTATCCTACATTAAATATCCCAGATAATACTGAGCCACTTATCATGCTTGCCATCATTTCGGAAAGGTATCTGAATCTATTTCTGACTAATAAAGGTTATATAAGTCATCATACTGTAGTGATTCACATGAGAGTTTGTCTTGGTCATGATGGGCACAGTTTAAAGACCCAAAAGTATTACTGCCACTAATGGGACTTGATTATTAAACTGAATTATTAATTTTGCAGTAGGGGAAAAAGCAAAATGACACTCTGATAATTGTGTGTAAATTGTTACCAGTTGTTAGCCTGGAGATCTACTTTAGCTGTAGGTTAAAATTACAGACAACTGTGGCATTTCAAGTTAAAATTATATTTTATTTCTAGAAAAATACTTAAAAAAATATTATTTGAAATGAAAAATATCACCTAAATGGACTTAATTGTAAATATTGACCTATGTAAAATGTCATTCATTAACAACTGTTATTTTAGTATTGGACACTACTATAGTTTTTATTAATATTTTGATTTTACTTTCTTTTTTCATTTTAATTTTAGTGAAAATGTTAGTATTTTTTTGTGTTTTTGTCAATTTTATTTTATATATATATGTGACAAAACACACAAAAACTAAAACTATATTAAATGTTTCTGTATAGTTTATTATTATTATTATTTATTTAAAAAAAAAATGTCATTTTTGGTTTTAGTTATTTTAGTATGTCTAATTAAACTAAATGAAAACAAGAAATGTTGCATTGGCAACTAGCTGAAATAAAAGAAGTTTACGTTTTTTTTAATATTTTATTTCGGGTAGCATTTATTTTATTTCAAGTAAAAAAAATGTTTAGTATGGTTTTAGTTATAATAGTTATAATAACCTTTAAATATAATAACCCTGATTCACAATACATTTTAGGTCTAACAAATGATAAAAGTGTCAAATTCTTGGCCATTATGTGTAATCTGATTAAAAAGGACCATATTATCTTACCATTCATATAATTTATGATCTGCAGCTGTCATTCAGTTGATGGGTTAAACCTTGAGAAGATCAATTCCTGCCAATCATCACCGAACAAAAGGGTCTGACTCTCTTTAAGAAGATTCTGAGGATAAAAAGAAAAGGAGAAAGATAGACAGAGAGAGAGAGAGGTGGAGGTTCATTAGTGTTTGATAGGTTTTTAATTGGCTCTGGCTGTTTGTAGGGAGGTGATGTGATCTCTGCGGTGTGTCACGGTCCGCCGTGCCCTGGAGATGGTCTGAGGGGGCAGGAACGGGAGAGCTGTCACCGGATGACATGGCAGAGAAAGGAAGAGCAGGTGTGAGGCCGCTGCTTTGATGGAGACCTCGCAGACACCTGCTCCTCACACACTGAATACAGAACAGCTCACCTCTCCACACAACCTCTAACATATGAGTGCTGCACACCCTCCTCAGTCTGCTTACAATGGCTGACATACTAGAGTGCTGCTCTTTATACAATGGGTAGGTCTGGTTCTGCATGGCTATGGAAGGCCATATTCACCACATAAGAAAAAAAAAGTCATGCTTTGGTAAATCATAATTATGACAACATGGAATTAAAACATAGAAAGCTAAACCATAAAAAGTCAAAAATATGACAAGTACTCACTTAGTACTGTATATAGAAATCAAAATTGACTTAATTTTAACTTGATTTTAACTTAAATTTTAATTCATGCCATAATTTTCAACTTTTAATCTCATAATTATGACTTAGTATCTCATGAGTTTGACTTCTCATAATTGAATTTTATCTCACAATTGACTGTCAAAGTTTAGACTTATCTAATAATTTATTTAGTATCTCATCATTTTGACTTTTATCTCATAATTTCAACTTTTTATCTCATAATCGTGACTTAGTATGTCAAAAATTGTTTTCTCATAGTAATTAGCATTTTATCTCAGAATTTTGACTTGTCATAATTTTAATTTATCTCGTAATTTCAAATTTTTGTGTCAGAATTATGATTCTAAAAATTTCAGCCTTTTTATCTCGTAATTTCGACTTGTCATAATTTGAACTTTTTTCTCATAATTATAATTTAGTATCACGAGTTCGACTTCTCATAATTTAATTTTATCTCACAAATGACTGTCAAAGTTTAGACTTATCTAATAATCATGATTTAGCATCTCATCATTTTGACATCTCATAATTTCAACTTTTTATATCAGAATTATGACAGTATGTCAAAATTTCGACTATCTACATTTTGACTTAATTTCAATTTATCTCATAAAGATATGTCTTAATTTCAAATGATCTCATAATCGTGACTCAGTATGTCAAAATTGTTTATTTCTCCAAATAATTATGAGATATCTCATAATTTTGACTTTCTATTTCATAATTTAACATTTTTATCTCAGAATTTTGACTGTCAAAATTTCAACCTTTTTATCTTATCATTTCAGCTTATGTCACAATTTTAACTTTTAATCTCATAATTTTAAATTTTTGTTTCAGAATTATGACTTTATGTAAAAAAATCCAAACTTTTTATCTCATAATTTCACATTTTGTGTCAGAATTATGATTGTCAAAATGTAAGCCTTTTTTTCCCCATAATTTTGACTCATAATTGTAACTTTTTTTCTCATAATTATGACTTATTATGCCATAATTATGATTTACCTTTTTTCTTAAGTGGTGGAAATGGGCTTTTATACGATGCTGGTCATGTGTGCTAAAATATACAGTACATATATCTTCTGGTGCAGGGTTAGTCAACTGGAAAGCACATTGAATAGAATAATGCATCCCACAATGCAATGCACACTACTTGACCTTACATTTTCAGTATGTTCTGTTTGATACTGCACATTTCTGCAAATATAAAAAGCTTGCATGCAGAAAATGCTACACACTATGCACAGTATGCATACTGCATTTCTAGTAGGAGTGGTATAGCAATACCAAACATATCCTATACTTCCATTCACATTATTCCTTCCTCCACTACATTTGTGTGCCATTCTGTTTGTCTTCAGCTTTGTCTCTCTGAGGGCGAGTCCAGACTTTTGTGGTCATGTGCAGACAGGCCCTAAAAGAGATGAACTATTATGCTCAGAGAAACGCTCCAGTCACCCTGCCGGACTCATAAAAGAGCTGCTCTCTGCTCTCAACACAAGGGCTGTTTCCTCTTGGCCTGCAAGTGTCCTCTCCACCCAATTTAGAAGAGAAGATTCACAAAACTTTAAAGTGTTTGGCTTGTCAGATTTCTACCCAGCAAGCAAACAGAGGCTTTTATGGACCTAATTAGTGTCTGAGCGCTCTGTGTAAGATTTATATCTGAGAAAAGCACTTCACGCTCATGATATTACCGTTAGTCTGTAAAAACAGAAACAGATACACACTCAAACAGCAACACACGTAATCAACAGAAGAAGGGACACGGGAAGCGCTTTAGGTCCAGAGCAGGTGAGATGAAAGAGATGCCTGTGTGGCGTGTTTTTATCAGCGCACGAGAAAGATGGGGAGGATTTGTCTCTGTTAAAGGGATACACTGCTCCTTTATTAAAGCCATTTATCACCCTTTGAATATTCTCCTTTAATGGGCTCTTGCCCCTAATTACACAACTTTGTCAACAGAGGAACAAGGCCAGGCAGACCAGAGCATCTCCCATCTGCAAACTCTCCCGTCCTCCTCACATACATGTCTTTCATTCCCACAGGCTCTCTCTCTTTCTCTCTCAGTGTCAATAAGCAGTGTTTTTCATGCAGTTATGGTTAATTCAGATGTGGAGGCAGTAGGCTATGTAGGGAACGCTGGGTGTCTCGCCTCAGATTTGGTTATATTTCAAGACAAATGAATCTGTTTATATTTTGTAATATTGAAATGTTCTCATCTTGGGCTGGGTGATGTAATGAATATTCACAATGATATCACTAGTGATACAAAATTAAGTGATAGTTTTAATGCACTTTTTATTTGGCTGTTAAATTTCCTAGTTTCACAACACAAGGAAGGACTAGGTTTTAATAGCAGTACTGATTTAAAGGCAGCATGAACTTAAAATGGACCCTTATTTCATTTTTAATTTTTATTGCATGTTTATGTTCTTAATGTGCATGATTCTTTTGATAAAGGGAAAACACGGTTGTCTTTGTAACCTTTTATTAAAATGTAATGCAACTTGCAGCAGTTCTGAAATGATTTTCCTTTATGGCTGAAGTCACTGAGTCTCTTGTTTTTCAATTTCTTCGTACATCCGCCTCCTCTTATATGTAACGCCCACTTTTTACCATCCAGTCAATTCCCAATGTACAAACAGTCTTCTTACTGTTTTGTATTGTTAAATATTCTGTTTCTTAGATCACAGAAGAAAAATGGGTTGCAAACTGTTTATGTTAACTTCAATAGCAAACAAAACTATACAAGTGGCAAGTTTGATTTCCATGAATCAGTTGTGATTTACTGTACCAATTCATATATATTTAGTGGAAACCCATGCCTTGATTATAATATAAAACATTTTGAATCTGCTAAGCAACAATTTTGCTATTTGGCAAATATTAACTATTCTGATTTATTTATTTTTTTTCTCAGAAAAATACGTATTTCAAGATTAAAATTTTTGGGTATATTTCCCAGTCCTATTTTCATCTTGTAAACAGGATAAACATTTTTTTTTTGAAGGTTGAACTGGCTGTGATCTGTTAGTGTAGGTCAGTGGATGTGCTGTGTGTGTGTGTCACAGCTATCATGGGAGTTTGAGGGTCCCTCCCTCACAAGTGTCCTGTGGCAGCCGTTATTGCGTTTGCTTGTGTAATTAGCCACTTAACAAGCTGACCTGAATGAAGCCTGTGCAATAAAGAGTTTCCAAGGAGCTGAAAGAGACGCGTCAAAGTCTTTGTTTGGCTATTAGACGACACAAAAATAGATTCAATACAGCAAGATTCAGAGACAAAGAATGCATACAGGGCGACGTTTATTCTTCCTATCAGAAATAAAAATCACAAATTATATATGTTTGAAATCTCAGTCTACTCTTTTTTTTAAAGAAATAAAGTAATATAAAATAATACAAATATATTTTTATTTTAAAAATTATTTTACAAATATTTTTTAAATAAAATAACTTTTTATTATAATTTATTACAAATATTTGATCATAATTTATATTTTATATGTATTTATTATAAGATTTAATGGAGAGGAATAGGAGACTTTTGTTTATGTTTGCTTTTTTTCATCTGAACATCTGAGACGAAATTGATAGTTAAATTTAATAAAACTGAGAATTCCTTAAAAAAAAAAATCAATAAGATATCTTAATTGTTTCTCCAAGAAAGCAAAAACATAAAAAGGAGACCAAACCTAAACTTTTGTTGAAGTCTTATCAGATAAGAGAGTTTCAGATTAGATCTCAACAATGCCCTAACTAATGCCCTTTGCTATAAGTTTGACTGCATCATATAATAATTGCTGTTACTAGTGTTCATCGTCTGTTTGATTACGTCATTAACTGAATTTTTCCGTACATTTCTGCTATATGTACATCAATTTGACACAGTCACCACTAGGCTTGCTGCGATAGACGGTGTTTTCGGTTACCGCAGCACCGCCCCCCACCGTCGTTTAGATTTTTTTTATAGTAACAACAATCATTTAGCCTAGTTCAGTTAGAGGACAGACACTTTTAAAAACTAAATGCTCAATGCAGCATGCCGAACCGTGCGCGAACGACAGTGCACCACGGAGCAGGAGTCCGATTTTATTCATCACGTGAGGAGAGTGAGTCAAGCTGACTAACAAGGGTGAGG
>NW_015555726.1:671656-676237 GCF_001515605.1 Sinocyclocheilus anshuiensis
TGTACATTAACTGACAGTCACCACTGATAAGCTATCACTAAATATTGTAGAAACCTAATTTGCTGTAAAGTTGCTTTGCAATGATTTGTATCGTGAAAAGCGCTGTACAAATAAACTTGAATTGAATTGAATTAACCTGCTTTAAACTCATTTTTGCCATTTCTGCTATCAAAAGTCAGAGATCTCAATATAAACTCAAATATTTGACATCAAATTCTTCCTCACCAAATCTATGGCTATGCCATCCTCGCTACTTTTACAGCAGTCAACAATTGTCACACTTTTTATTTTCCAAACAGAATTTTACAAAACATTTGAAGCAAAGTTGATACATGAAACAAAACTGAGAGCTCCATTACATCGCCTGAGCTATGAAAGAGCGACATCTGAGCAATGCAATGTTCCTCAGGGATGGGCCTGTACAATATAATGACGTCTACATGTCCAACAAACCTGCCCAAACCTCCAGAAACAGACACTGATGTAAAAGCATTAAAAAGCAGCTCGTACGTTCACTTGCTAACAAGTCTGAGCGCTAAACCAGCAGTCATTGTGTGCTGTAAATGTGGATCCTCAAACTGTGTGTGAACAGGCGATTTGAGAGCCGTAAAGATCAACCCCTGTGGATGAGTGCAGCACTGCGCTCTCCTCTTTATTTACCCGCAGCTACATTTCAAATAAACACACACACACACACACACACTGATATGAGATCATTTAGCATTGAATAACGGCTAGTCATTTCTGTCATTTTGAGACTTTAGTGTAACTTAAGTGTCGGCAAAGGTTCCCTGGTGTGTAATGTGGAGTTGTACTTGTGTGTTTTTGTTCTCGAGTGCAGTTATTAACTCCTGTTTAGAGAAAAACACAACACTGCTTCACTATCATCCAGCAGCTGAGCTCAATCCTGATTGGTTAAAGAGGCCACAGTCAAACCGGATGAATCAAATACATTGATTAGAAATACATTTTATGCTTCCATGAGCAATAGTGAGATTTGAAGGATCAAAGAGCTTGTTAACCCAGTGGTTAAACCATGCTGGATCTTACATGGAGAAACCGTACGACGTGTCAATAAATGTCACCAAAGCTGCTAATGAACTTTGCGCATCTGATCTAGTGTGTGTGTCTTTACATTGAGGACAATCCACTGTTATTTCATATTAGAAATGTCTGAATGAGATAAATTTGAATCATATCCACCATAGCCATTGCTTGTGTGAATGTAGCTGCAATAGCAGATGAAGTCCAATAGAGGCCAGTCTCTCTGTATTAGTGCATATGCATATGATAAACATAACAATATCATTAAAAATACAGATAAATACACTACTGTTCAAAAGAAAGATAAAAAAAAAAGATTTTTATTCACCAAGGACACATTAAATTGATCAAAAGTCACAGAAAATATATTTATGATTTATGATTATTTTTCAAATAAATACTGTTCTTTTGAACTTTATGGTCATCAAACAACCCTAAAGATAAACAGCTTTGCCATTACAGGAATGAATGAAACTTTAAAATAGATTCAAATAGAAAACAGTTCTTTTAAATTGTAATAATATTTCAAAATATTACTGTTTTTACTGTATTTTTGATCAAAACATAACAAAATCCAGTGTATAGTATTGTTAATATTTAATCAATATGTTCAGTATTATATATTAATGTCTTTATTTGATTTATATTAATTCATTGTATTTACATAATCATATTATATTATAATAATTTTATATCAATATGCATAATATATAATTCAAATAATATATTAAGCATTAAACGTCCGATTTTTGTGATAATTCTCATTAGTTATACAGAAAAACAAGCAATTTTATAAACTATTTTAAAATAAAACTTGCAATGGCACATCTAACATTTGTTTTGCATGAATACATCCAAATTAATTTAATGAGGTGTTAACCTAAGCTATAATAAAATATCCTAAAAATAATCAGTGGTTTGAAAATCATATGTAACAAAAAATTGGCATTTAAAAGCCATCCAAGGTTCAATTTTACAAAAAAATAAATAAAATAAATACATTTAAACACCTTCGAACTCCTTAAATATTATGAAACACAAACACATCCCTCTCTTACAGGCCAACCGTCCTAAGGGTAGATTTGCTCATTATCTCTCAAGCCTGTGCGAGTATGTTGATGAATAGCACACATTGCTTTTCACTTAATAGCTCTTAGATGTAATTTTCAGTATTGGCAGTAGGTGGCAGGATCCATACATTGATTTAATGTGGTCATCTCATGAGGGGTGAGGGGGTGGTCCTGAGGCCTGACAGAGCCTCCTGAGCCTCCATACATGCCTTATTACAGTCAATATTCTGTTTGCCATATATACAGTGCTTACTGTTTAGTGTACAACTGCTCACTGGAAAAACAGTAAGAACTTAAGTAGGCTATATGTTATACATATAATAAATATATTACATTCTCAGAATGAAAGGTACAAAGCTGTCACAGTAAAGAAAAAAAAAAAGACTTGTATGCATATCCAAAATCTAAAAGGTACATCTTTGTACCTTATTTACCCCTAAATGATACATCCCAGCTAACATAAGCACGTTCTGAAATTAGTTTTGCTAATCATTCCTACTAAGTGTATATAAATGTTATGTTTTGAAAACGCTTTCTCTTGGTTAAGTGAATATTAAGGGGACATTCCATTTGATCATTTTGCAAACATTATGGGAATGTTCCTTTTGAATGATCTCTGGAGATTCTGAAACAAGTAGTAACATTTAAAAAACGCTACATGAACATCCGACTAAATGTTTCAGGAAAAAACATTCCATGAATGATGTAGAAATAATGTTTTTGTGCTAATGCTTCGAGAACAATTTTTAAAGACCAGATAACTTTGAACAAACATTCTATTAGAGTTAAGGCCCGTTCACACCAAGCGCGATAACTAAAGATAACGATAAAGATATAGTTCTAAAAATCGTTCTCAATATTAAAGAATAGCATAGTTCACACCACAACTATAACGATAACGATACAGAGCGAACTTGAGCGCGCAAAAAACGCGATATGTGAATGGCCCCTAAAGCGGCAGACGCATGTGCGCTTAGAATAAACCAAGCGGCAACCTCCCGCTCTCTCTGGTGAAGCCAACAAGGAAGTGACTTAAACTGCGATAAGGGCACAGAGGAACGATATTGTTGGAATTTCTTTGTTATTTTTTTTCCAGCTGATGAACGATAAAACACTGACAGCCAATCAGAATCCATCCTGCTGTAACGAGCTCAAGAATTTAAGGGGCCGTTCACATGTCGCGCCTAAAAACGTATGGTTTCTGCTTTTTTCCCAAAGCGTTCGGGCGCTTGCGCTCCGGAGGTGTCTGCCGTTGCTAGGGCTTTACAGGTGAAATGTTTGTTCATAACTTTGAGAGAACCTTGATTGAACGTTAGTTCTGAGAATGTTCCCTGTTAGCTGGGAGATTAGTACCCTAAAGGTACATATTAGTACTTCAAAATTACATATTAGTATCTAAAGTGTGCATATTAGTACCTTTTGAAATGGAACCGCCCTAGAGACAGTTTCATAGGCTACCTTTTTTTTCTGAGAGTTTATAACACACATAATTCCATCTCTGAATTCAGATTGGATGAGATCTGTTTGAGTTTGATTTAAGGCATGTTGAGTAATTAGCTGGGAACTCAGCGGGACGCCCCTGGGCTCTATGAGGGCCATTAAGGGCCCGTGGTTAGATCTGAATCTGTCTCTATGCACTGACTGACACACTTCTGCTTTATTGACCAACATAAAATGCATAAAATCTCTTGAATGTGTGTGTTCATATATGTTTAATCACAAATCGTGTACATGTTTTTTTGGCTGTGTTGCACTCTGACAGTCTTTCAGCTCAATAATGCAAAGCACTATTTGCATAACAATACCACCATGAGCCATAATCAGCACTGAGAGAAACCACAGAGCACATCTTTCAGAGTCCTGACCGGACTGAGTATTGAAATCATATATGGCCAATGGGTCTATGCAGAGTCAGAGACACCTGCATTACAGCACTACAGCTCCTGCCTGATAACATTCAAACTAAAGAGCCTGCTGGGATGTAAATCAGTATTAAAAGGCAAAGAGTTTAGTATGAAACAGGCATCAGGCTTTCATACAACTAGTAACATCATTTTATGCTGATATTGGCATGAAAAGCTTGGTTTTTGACATCAAAACAAAAGTCTCCTTCAATCCTGTCACTACTAACCAGCTAAGTCAGAATGTTTGTGCAAATAATGTATCTAAGTTGTAGCCAATTTTATCTTTTTATTGTGTCAGTATTCTGTTCTATGAATTTCTAATCTAAGCTTTTATCATTGAGTTTTGTTGAAAATGTTGATGCGAGTCAATCTGTTATGCAATACCTTTTTAATGTGGTAAAAATTAATATGTTTTGGAACATATATTGACTTTCAGAAATATTTATTCATTGTTGTTAAAATTATTTGCACAAAGGCAAGAAAATGAACAGGATCTAAATAACTTGCTAAAGTCACTGCTCACTAAGAGAGAGCTTACATGATTACTTGAAATGTATCTTAAG
>NW_015555726.1:676321-693701 GCF_001515605.1 Sinocyclocheilus anshuiensis
ATGTTCAATAATTATCTCAAACAGGCTGGAATGTCCTAGCATATGGCAAACCAAACAATACCACTAAACATCACAAAATTCATCAAATCTATTGCTAATTCTGATGCACCGTTGTTTCCCTCCAAAATGATGTCATTTTCCGCAAAATGATGTCATTAAGGATTTTATTATTATTATTATACTGTAGAAAGATAGAAAGTACTCAGTAAACAATTAAAACAATATTCCCATGAAAACGCTTTCTTTGAAACACCTGGAACGTTTCTTAATAAATTGTCCATTTTGTATTGTACAAATATGACAACATCTGCCTTAAACCAAAGAATTCATAATTCACTCATATAGTCACTTAATTGTGACATTGTGATAAAATAATGTTAACTTTTTAAATCTGATATTGTGATAAAAAATTTTCATCCTAAAATTATTTGTCCAACATATTAAGGCAATTATGTATTATATTGTAGGAATGACTGGTGTGGTTAAATGTCTAATAAAAACATAGATAAATTTAGTATGCATTTTTGCTTAATGCCTGATGATATGAAATAAATCAAGCGATAAGTACACAACTACACTCTAAAAAATGCTGGGTTAAATATAACCCAGCGCTGGGTTAAAAAGGGACCCAGCATTTTTTAGAGTGTATGATGTCTCTAATAATACTTTTTAATTTGATGCTCAATCTATGATTTTAAAATGAAAGCACACTGCTAAAAACTTTTCATTCTTAATCCAAATCAAATTAAGTACAATTTTATTAATTAAAAATATAAGTTTAACTACATAATTAAAAACTAAATTCAACTACATTGTATTATATGCAAATATGAGTGTATTCACTTGTCAGAGCTCTGCATCTCTCAGTGCTGTGCTTGCGTCCCTAACACACTGAAATATTGAAAAGCTTTTGTTTTGCCTAGTTAACCATGCACTGGTGTGACACAAACTGTGAACAATGCCATGGCACACGCACGGGACTCCTCAACTCTATTATTCATGACGGCAGGACAGCAATCCAAACAGAGAGCGAACAGCACTCGTCTGAGTTCAACACTAAAGCAGAACTTCACATCAACTGGTGACCCGACACAGCTGTTTATCTTACAAAAGTAAACCAAAAATCTCCTTCAAATCAAGCATTGTAAGCTAAGAAATTTACTATCGACTGCACAGTCCCAACAATATGCAAACTTATTAACATGACACAGGCTGCATAGGAAAAGAGGCAATTTAATTATGCACGATTAAGTTGGCCTCAAATAATGTGGGAAGCATTTCTCCTCCATTTGAAAGTCTATTTATTTAACTTTAACGGTTAGTTGCATTTTATTATTTGCATTAAGCACTGGTCTTCCCTCCTGTCTGTGACCCAATCAAAACAAACCTGCAACCCATTTGGGGTCATGACTCACTAATTGCATTGAATGACACAGTTTTGCATGCAAAATTAAGTCAAATTAAAAATTATACAAATTTCAATAATTTTCTCAAAGAGAATGGAATGTTCCAGTGTGAAACAAACTAACTCTTGCTAATACTTGTTGACATTTGTGCTGTTGTTTTCCCTTAAAAATAACAGGATAAAAAGTTTTTTTTTTTTTTTTTTTTTTTGACACAAACTGTGAACAATGCCATGGCACACGCACGGGACTCCTCAACTCTATTATTCATGACGGCAGGACAGCAATCCAAACAGAGAGCGAACAGCACTCGTCTGAGTTCAACACTAAAGCAGAACTTCACATCAACTGGTGACCCGACACAGCTGTTTATCTTACAAAAGTAAACCAAAAATCTCCTTCAAATCAAGCATTGTAAGCTAAGAAATTTACTATCGACTGCACAGTCCCAACAATATGCAAACTTATTAACATGACACAGGCTGCATAGGAAAAGAGGCAATTTAATTATGCACGATTAAGTTGGCCTCAAATAATGTGGGAAGCATTTCTCCTCCATTTGAAAGTCTATTTATTTAACTTTAACGGTTAGTTGCATTTTATTATTTGCATTAAGCACTGGTCTTCCCTCCTGTCTGTGACCCAATCAAAACAAACCTGCAACCCATTTGGGGTCATGACTCACTAATTGCATTGAATGACACAGTTTTGCATGCAAAATTAAGTCAAATTAAAAATTATACAAATTTCAATAATTTTCTCAAAGAGAATGGAATGTTCCAGTGTGAAACAAACTAACTCTTGCTAATACTTGTTGACATTTGTGCTGTTGTTTTCCCTTAAAAATTTTTTTTTTTTTTTTTTTTTTTTTTTTTTTTTTAATAAGCAATTACAAAAAATGTTCATAAGAAAACACAACAGATCTGTGACTCATTTTGGGGTCTCGACTCACATATAACAGTTTTGCATACATAATTAAGTCACACAAGATCATGATTTTACAGAGTGACTTTAAAATAAATAAAACTCAAACAGGAAAATGAATAAAAACAGGTAGACTGAAAGAAATGCAAATGTTTGAGGAAGGCCAGAGCCGCGAGTCCTGAACCCTGCACCTGTGCTGACCTAACTTTTGCCTGCGTGTAAACTCAATCCACGGCCGTGTAAAGCCAGTGAGTGGAAGTGTGTGGAGAAAAGGGGGGTATCAGCAAATAAAGCTCAGAACAGCAGTATGGCGCTCTTTCCCAGCCACTAAGCTTAGCCATGAATTATAGATGCCTCCTGAGGATTTTCTCTTTCCGCTCCTTCTTCCGTCTTTTCTTTTTAAAGGACAGAAAGGGATAGAAAAAAACAACAATACACAGATAAAACAAACAGATAAGCTACAAGCCTATTTGGACTGTTATGTTGAAGAGGGATGTGCTCGCAAACACCCTAGAAACGTTGTTAGAAGCATTTGTGAGGATTCCAGATCATATGAGATTTGTTAGCATTACAAATCCAGGCGCAAACACCATCATAAAAACTCCCTCTGATTGTCAACATTTATCCGATACTAACCAAAAAAGCTTCCTGTTTCCAAACAGGCCTATCAAAAGCCACATTAACAGACATGAAAAAAGGGAAAGGAGCCACTAAATCGTGAAAATGGCGAGTGCGGGGTGATGTAATGCTATCTTACTCTTAATGAATAAATGATGCGCCTGAAATTTCATCGTCATAGTAACTGCCCCATTTCTGTTGCACGCACACACTCGAATGCAGGTCAGCGATAAAATCGAAAATGTACGGCTTAATCAGACTGCATGCAGATTGCCAGTATTTGTGTTTCTGATTGCAAATAGGTGTGTTAGTAGAAGCATGCATGCATGTGTGTGTAGAGACGGCGATGGATTGAGTCTTTATCCATGCGTAAGAGCTTGTGTGTGTGTGTGTGTGTGTCTCTGAAGGACATAAAACAAAACGCAGCAGACCGCTGGGGCCTGTAGTTCGTAATTGCACGGGTGGCATTTTAGCGATTCTTGCCGCACGGGGGTCAATTTTTCCCCAGGTCACTGACAGTGACATCATCAAACCGCTATTAACTCGGCAAACAATTTCAACTCCATCCAGGCCCGGTATCGATAACAGACCGTATCAAACGCACACAGAACTGGCCAAAATCTGCCCTCAATCTAAACCCTTCACCTTACAGCCCACCAAACACTACCACATCCCTACAGACACAAAAAAGAAACAAACGATCTCCTCTGTACAGAGAGAGAGAGAGAGAGAGAGAGAGAGAGTAAAAAGCAGAAGGAACAGAGGAATGGAGATATCAGAGGAAGGAAACGCACCTCACCATCTGAAGATTTCAGATGAGACACATCTCATGCGCAAATGCCCATACAGTGGATTTGGACACTTAAGCCATGCTTAAATATGTATGAATGTCATCGCTTTAGATTCTGGTTCTCAGCTGGTTTTGCTTCAGGACTCAGATTTTGTGGCAACCAAAGAGTATCAAAGCTGTAACCTGTATTTAATGTAGTCTGGGTCATACAAAAGTTTCAGGCTGGTAAGATGTTTTAAAGGAAGTCTCTTCTGCCAAGGCTGCAGTGGTGTGCACAAACCTCCAGAGGGGCAGGGGAGTACCGAGGTCCCCCTTGGTAGAAATCGCAGACTGGGGGCACCTAGATCGGACCGAAAGGGCACTTTACCGTTAAAGGGGCAGGGGCTCATTTTTAAATGTATTTTTTTCCTGTGATGTAAAGCTGAATTTTCAGCATCATTACTCCAGTCTTCAGTGTCACATGATCTTCAGAAATCATTCTAAGATGCTGATTTGCTGCTCAAGAAACATTTCTGATTATTATCAATGTTGAAAACCGTTGTGCTGATTAATATTTTTGTGGAAACCGTGATACATTTTCTTCAAGATTCTTTGACGAATAGAAAGTTCAAAAGAACAGCATTTATTTGAAATAGAAATGTAATAAATTTGTAGCTTTCTAAATGAATGGTCACTTGTGATCATTTTAATATGTCCTGGCTGAATAAAATGTGTCAGTTAGCTCTATTCGCTGTAGTAATTTCTTTTAACTTGGATGGTTTTTGTTCATGACTTTCGAGGATGGAAAGTTTTTTCATGCAATAAATATTTGAGTCCAAAATATGAACCGCCACATTTTTTAAATAACAGAATTTTAACTAGCTGTAACTCCCACAAACGTTCATGCAAATAAAATCATTTTACACTTTGATGAATTAGATATAAAACCTATTTTACTGGATCAACCCTCAACGGAGGCCCTGAGCTTCATTCCTAAAGCACTGTTCACACCTTATGCAAAGAGCTCTGTAATGGAAACTGTAGACAAAGACATAAAGCTGAGAGGTTTGTCACGGGTTTGAGAGAGCTCTGTCTGGTCCTACTGGGTGAACTGTTCTCTATTGACTTACAAGCAGGAGGCATGTGTCCAAACGCACTGCACTATTTTTCTGTAATAATAGCCAGCAGCCATGCAGCTAAATTATTAATGGGCACTATTCAATACAAACAGGTAGACACACACACACACACACACACACACACACACACACACACACACACACACACACACACACACACACACACCTCAATTATCTTTTTGTTTTCTCTGTACATCATGCCTAAGAGGAACACACACACACACACACACACACACACACACACACACGGCCTCTGCAGCCAATCCAGCCAGGTTTTATTTCACACACAAGAAGTTCCCGTCCACACCTGCTCACATCACGTCAAACACCTCTGAATGTTTGGGTGATGATCTGAGGAAGACCTGGAAAGACAGGTCATTTTATACTAGCCCGTCAAGAAAAGAGATTTATACTCTCATGGATTACCGATCTGGCATGTTTTGGAAAGCACCATAATGACAATACCAAGGAATTTATTTGTATTTTTTTTGGTAAAAGTAACTAACCATATAATCACGCAACGTTTACTAAATAAATTGAGAGAAAATGCTTCCCATATTTTTGGTTGTTAAAACAATTTTAAAAAGGCACTTTTTATAAGAGCAGTAATCCAAGGTCATAAATCTTCATAAATCTTTTTGTTAATATTTATAAATCTCAAAAATCTTTTTGTTAAAATTTTGAATCTTAAATGTATTTTAATTTTTAATTTGAGTTTTATTATATATATATTTATTTTGGGACACTATTATTTAAAGTGGTTCTGAAGTGGTCCATTAGAACCCCAAAATTGGGAACACGAGGGGAAAAGACATCAGGAGACAAAAACCAAAAACAAAAAAATTCAAATAATGCAATTATTGCAACTAAAAACGACATAATCATGTATAGTTTGGAGAGTAAAATACATCTAGAGAAAATGCTTCCAGTATTTTGATTGTAGTCAAAAATTATATGTCCAACCAAACTATGCAATTAAAAAAAGTGGTGTAGGATTGACCTTTTTCAATTACTTTAACAATTTTCACTCAGAAATTGCTAGTAAATTTCACCAATAAGTACAAAGAAATGGCAAGGAACACACTGAATTAAACATGACAATTATGTTTATATAATTATGTAATATATATATTACATTGTACAGTATTTGATTGTCAAGATGGTCAACTTTATTATTCATATTATGTTTAATATTCATGCAATGTTAATAATTTTGTTCATCATTAGGTTTATGCAGTTCATGGCAATATGAATAAATGTAAGTGTTTTATCTCTTAAAAGCCTTTTTGTTTGCTTTAGGCTGTTATTTTAGTATCATTGTTATACTATTATTGTTTTTGTTAATATTTTGAATTAGATTTTATTTTTATATTTTCTTTTTTCACCTAGTAATTTGGTTGTATTTGTCATATACTGTATATATATATATATATATATATATATATTTTTTTTTTAATGTCTACATAGTTTTTAATTATTTTTTAATTAGTTTTAGTTTATTAAGTTTGTTATTTTAGTACTTCAAATGAAACAAAAATAAGAAATGTTTACGTTTTGTATATTTTATTACAATTAATGAAAGTTTTTATAATGGTTTTAGTTTTGTTTTAGTTAATAATAATAACCCTGGCTTTTGGAAATCTAAAATGACTGTGATCTAAAAATGAAAAAGTTGAAAGTTATTTTGGAATTATACAGCTCCACGGTAGTACTTTACTTTAACTGTGTGACCTTTTACAAAAGCGTACAGTGAAATGGTAAGTACATTCACCTCTAGGCAAAGAAATCCTCCATATTCCTGCCACACTGCTATTTGCAATGTATTTTTACATTTTACGTTCCTTTTTCCATCTGTAGGCGAATTGACAGAATTTGGCAGCGATGAGCGGCACAGTCAGATGAGATTAGAAGGTTAAGGGTTGTGGACCGTACCATTACATGATCAATAGCAGGGTTAGGGGGGAGCGAGTACACTGACCTGCTCCTTATGGGGCAGAACATATATACCATCAACCTCTCGACCCGCCCCTCCACATCCTCCTCCTCCTCCCCTCGATCAATTAACTACTAAGTAAAGAGATCTGTCCTGTGCTGCCCAGGCCACACTGTAAGAGATATGCCCTCCCGTCCCGTCCTGTCCCGTCCGCAGAGGGAAATGAAATCCTCCCTGTGTTACTGCAGGCTGCTCTGAGATAAAGGCTCTAAATAAGGAGCACTTACATCATCAGCCATAGCATCACCCATCAGCAGAGCCTCACAAACCTCTCACAACATCACGTACAAACCATCTACAAGAGCAATAAAGCACATGAAAATCATGCATTCGGTGTGTGCATGTGCGCATTAGAATTATATATATTGCATGATAAAAACTGTTCAAATGTGTGTGCTGATTAACCAATCAGCTACCAGTGATTTTTTAAATTCTTATTTTGTAGAATTCTGCTGCACTCAGAGTGTGTTGAAATAATCACATTTACAAGAGCGGTGCATGTGAACGCAGTCACAAATTTGCAGCATATTTTCTTAGAGCCCAGATTTTCAGAATTCCAAATGGTGGAATTTGGTTTAGTCATAATTAGTAAAACCAATACAAATTGCTAAATTATTAAACAATTAACAATTCAAACAATTACTTTTTCACCCTATTGTGCAGCAATTTAGACAAACAGCGTCAGGCCTTTCAAACAAAGTTGATGAAAGCAATTACAAAATAATTAATTAAAAACAAACAAACAAATAAATAAATAAATAAATAAATAAATGTAGTTTATTTGTATAAATTCAACTGGGAAAAAAATCAAAGCAATGAAAAAATACACATATACACTACAATTCAAAACATTTGGGTCAGTAAGATAAAAAAAAAAGAAGAAATTCATACTTTTATTCAGCTAGGATGTATTCAATTTGTCAAAAGTGACAGTAAAAACATTTATAAGAAAATATTTGAAACAGAAAATATTTCTGTTTCAAAATGCTGTTCTTTTTAATTTTGTTTCTTTTTTAACTTTCTATTCATCAAAGAATAATGAAAAAAAATATGAAGCAGCACAACTGTTTTCAACACTGATAATAATCAGAAATGTTTCTTGAGCAGCAAATCAGCATATTAAAATGATTTCTGAAGGATCACGTGACACTGAAGACTGGAGTAATGATGCTGAAAATTCAGCTTTGATCACAGGAATAAATTACATTTTAATATTCAAATAGAACATTTTAAATGATTTAAAATTGTAGTAATATTTCTCGTTTTTTACTGTATTTTTGATCAAATAAATGCATCACTGATGAGCATAATAGACTTCTTTAAAAAACATTAAAAACCTTACTAACCCCAAACTTTTGTATGATAGTGTATATGTGTAAGTCGAGAAGTGATTAAAAAGAACATGTCAATTTTATTCCATACACAAACGAGCATCACATTAAGAGTTCCAAACTCAGAAGTAGAAACTTCGCAGCAGGATTTACGGACAGCTTTTGTGCTGCAAACCGTCAGCTGTGAGAAAGGTTAACAAGCAAACAACTCAGCAGTGTCATAGATGTAGATGTAGTCAAATAAGCTGTTTTAAGTCCACCTTTCAGGAACTAAAAGACTCTGACAGATGTGGACGTGACACTTCCTGTTAGGAGCCACATGCACTGATGGTCCTCACTGAAAACAATAGCCATAGAGTTCAGATTCAATAATTAATCCAACAGAAGAAGGATCATTCCTCATTCTGTGCCATCTGTGATTCACTCCACAATTTCAGTTTGGCTCAGTGTCTCACATCTTTTTAAATACCATTCTTCACATCTCACATTCATTTACATTTTGAGTGTTTGGGCTGTTGACATGAAATAGTTTTGGGAGGCTGACAGGTCCTGCGGCGTGATGAGCTGTACTCCATTAAACACCATCTTTCATAAGTATTGTACATGCCTCATAATAACTGGGAGAATACACAGAATATTTTTACTTTAAAAAAAGGCATTTGTCACTTGACAGAACCACTGAAAATAAGTAAAGGCATTGTTGATGTACACTACTGTGTGAAGAATATTAATCCATTTATTCAGCAAGGATGCATTAAATTGATCAAAAGTGACAGTAAAGACAATATAAATTCTAAAAAAATAAGCACCCTACTTTTAATTCAAGCAAAGAAATACTAGATTTCCAGATACTAGATTTTCATCATGATCAGTCCATTTCTGAAATCCAAAACAAGCTGTTAATCCTATGTTGTCTGGAATTCCATATGTACTATTATCAGCTCTTTTCATTTAACGAGATACCAATTTGCCTGATCTAAACGCTATAAAATTTCACAGGTCTGGATCACGTTGCTGCAGGGCTCCGTGTACTGCACATCTGCTCCCACCTGCTCAACACACACGGCATAATTAAGACACACTCTGAAGGTGCGAGTCCATGGCGGAGTGGAGCGGCCCTGCGCCGGACCTGCTGGCTCTGGCCGCGGGCCACGACTCCTCACAGCAGCATAATCAGATTTGGGCCGGTGAGAGACTGAACGAGCCTCTCTGGACTGCTTGGCTATTTGCAGAAGGACTGAAGGGCCGTAATGCCCTAGATTAATAGACAGCTATAAGATCAGTGCTGGAATGTCAGGAGAGATCTGGATACAGTGCAAAATGATGGACACAGGATGTTTTGATATTAAACATATATGTGGCTGGGAATTGTAAGTGATAGATTATTTTATTTCTAGCATATGAGAAATGTCCCCTTTTAGGACATTTTAGTCTCATAAAAGGACAAATGGATTCAAGGGTTTTGCTACAGGACATGTTATTTTGGTATGACAGTGCAAGTCCTCCATTATAACGCCGCATGTTCCCCACTGAAGGAACAGGTTTTTGCTGAGATCTCTCTCTGATGTGCAGCGACAGTCCTTCGTCTGGACAGAATTAGCTTGAGCACTTCTCAAGACTGAGAATGACGGCCAGAAAGACTCAAAAGAAATATTTCATGAACAGAAGTGTCAACACAGACATTGTGAAATTTCATCCAGAATGTTGTCTGAGTGCTAGAAAGCACAACAATTCAAATAAACAGCACTTGACTGTGGCTTAGAAACAGACCAGATGATATCAACAAACCAGTGCCATTTTAGTATCATTGTTATACTATTATAGTATTTGTTAATATTTTGAATTAGATTTAGTTTTTATGTTTTCACTTTAATTTTAGTTAAAGTTTTAGCAATTGTGTGTATTTTTGTCAGTTTTATTAGGTGTTTAAAAAATGTCTATATATTTTTTGATCAATGTTTGTTTATTTATTTATTTAATTTTGTTTTAGTTATTTTACTATAAGTTACACTAAACAAAAATGAGACATATTGGCAACTAGCTGAAATAAAACATTAAATTTTTTTTAAATATATATAAATATATATAGATTATTTCAATCAACATTAATTTTATTTCAAGTAATGAAAGGGATTTTTTATGGTTTTAGTTTTTTAATCACAGACAATCTGTAATTTTACATTTTTAATGTCAATGCATTTTTTTTATGTTAAAATTTAAAGGAACACTCCACTATTTTTGAAAATGGGCTAATTTTCCAACTCCCCTAGAGTTAAACAGTTGAATGATGTCGTTTCAAACATTTTGAAAGAAACAAAATGGGTAAATCCAAGCAAATAAAAAAAGAAGTTTATTTTAATATAAAATAATAATAGTAATAATACATGTATTTATTAAACAAATAATCCAATTCTAAACATTAAGCACCCTATTCTTATTCAAAAGACGCAAAACCAAAAACATTTGAAACATATAATGAATCAATATTCATGAACAAATCAGTTGAATTAATGTTTCAGTGACTCAACTGAGGAAATGAATCAAATGACTCATAAAACAATGTGGCCAGCAGAAAGAGTCACTAAAAATACCCACTACTAATGCAGTTTTAGTTTTAGTTAACAATAATCATTCCTTAATATTTATTTATTGCTTAATAACTAGGGTTGGGGGAATCTGTTTTTATTAATTTCACACAATGCCACCTAGCCTGATATTCACGTCTGTCTACTGAATCTGTGTATAGGCTCTATCTGTGTAAAGTCTGTATATCATCAACAGTATAATGATGTTCACATTATCAGTAAGAAAAAACATCTTATCATCATGGGAGTAGAATTCAGACTGTGATAGTCTTCCTTCCTTGAGTATGCTCTTCACACAGGGGAGCAATTCCAGTCTGTTTTTCTCTGATAATACTATTTGTTAGGTCGATAAGCATAACCGTATCCACATTACCACTGAACTGCTTTTCTGAAGAACCACTGGCATCCATTACTGAAAAAAATTTGATTGGCTACCAAACCATGGTGCTTACAACTGCACTGCAAACAATAAACCTGCCCCTGCCATCCAGTATTTCACAAACAATTTAGAGTTATTGCATTTCATGTTACAATTTAAAGACAGTGATGTCTTTTCAAACGTTTTGAAGGAAAAAAGTAGGTAAATTCAAGCAAACTCACAATTTCAAATAAATAAAGAATTAAAATAATAATACATTAATAATAAATTAATAATACATACAAGTAATAATAATTTTTTCATTAAAATGCAGCAATACCAAAAACCTCTGAAAATATACATATACAGTGATGTGTCATTACTATTATTCAACAGTTCAATAAACAAGCTAATATTCAGTAACTTTACATATTTTAAACACAATATTGCCAGTTCCTTTGTTTCTGCACCACAAACAAACATAGATCCAAACCAAGCTATAGCTAACCGACAAACTGGTGGTGTTTTGTTCCTGAATGAATCAATGTTTTTTAACAAATTGGTTGAATGAATGATTCAGTGACTCACTCGTAATGACAAATCATGTGTTTTGTTCCTGAATGAATCAATGTTTTTGAACAAATCGGTTGAATGAATGATTCAGTGACTCACTTATGCAAAATCATGTGTTTTGTTCCTGAATGAATCAGCATTTTTGAACAAATCGATTGAATAAATGATTAAAATGACTCAATAACAATGTACCCTGCAGTAAGAGTCACTGAAGTATAACCAGGGCTGGGTACATTACTTACAAATTGTAGTCCATCACTGATTCCAAATTACATGAGAAAAATTGTAGTTGATAATCTAATCCACTACATTACATATTTTAGGTAATATAATCAGACTACTTTCCGATTACTTTTAGATTACTTTTGACCTAAATTGTTTATCACATTGATTTAAATAGGATAATCTTGTACCATATTGATATAAAAATACAAAGAGTAAGAAAATATATTCCATTCGCTGTAATTAACATGAAGCACATTAAACATTACATTATGTCAAGGTTTCCCAAACTGGGGTTCGTTAAGGAGCTGTAGGGGGTTAGTGTGTTTAATGAAAAGCTAATAATTCATTAAATCATAAAAATTTAAAATTAAAATAAATAAATCAAAATAACACACTTACGGAGCCCCGCACATGACATGCAAGAAAAAATAAATAAATTGTGCGCACGATTTACTAATTCGTTCCCTCGATGTACTAAAATGTGCACATGATTACTATTTAATTCCCTCGATTTGCTAAATCGTGCACACAATTTACTAATTCGTTCTCTCGATTTATAAATCGTGTGCACGATTTAGCAAATTGAGGGAACGAATTAGTAAATCGTGCATAAGATTTAGCCTACAATTTTTTTCCTGCATGCCATGTGCGGGGCTCCATACACACTTTCTAAAAAGAAATGAAATATTTTTATTTGTTAAACTGGATGTCATGTGATCATTAACCAATGTCAGAGAACCATGAACATGCAAATGTGATACTTAATTATTATAATATTTATTTGTTATTATGCCATTTCGAATATTGCCTTTCATGCAGTGTGTAATGTAACTGTATGTGAATGTAAACGATCTGCAAAATTATAAGCCGAAAGTGCATGGTAAATAAAGTTATTGTCTCCCAAAAGAAAGAACTCTGAACAGCCTAAACGAGTCGTCAGTAATTTGAATCCCACTTCCATTACGGCTACACGTCACAGGGTAACACATTTGCATAATGCCCGCCTACGTTCTACGTTGGCTGGTGTTGCGAAATTTTCGGTTTCTGAGATTTTCAGTTTCAGTGGGCAGAGTATATTATTTTTCATGAGTTTCCCAGATGTGCGAGTGGACCTAAGAATTTTAGTTCATGCTCCTTGTATCTCAGCAGGTTTAATGGAATATTTCAAAAAAGGTAGCCTATTACATTACATTACATAAAAGTTAACTTACCACACAAACAGAGTAAGGAGAGATGACTGATAGGATGATGGCGAATGATTTGCAGATCCTGAGCACCACTGACAAACATCTATGGTGCGTCCAAAATCGCGTACTGTCTGAGTAGGTACTACATCTGAATTAGAATTTCGACCGTTAAAAAGTATGTTCTATATAGTATGAATATGGGTAGTATGAATGAAATTCGGACATACTACATCCGTCATGTTGTTACTGTCACAGGACCTACCAGTGTCAGTTGCGCTAATGTTGTAAAATGTGTGGTAAGTACAGTACTGCCGCTCTGTAGTATACACAGAGTACGTGTGATAGCGAATCTTCAAAGTAAAAGTAAAAAGCAAGCGCGCATTCAAAACCGATTTTAGTACCCCGCATATTAATAGCGGCTCCCTGATGCCCGCAATTTATATACAGTATAATTACCCAACAAT
This sequence comes from Sinocyclocheilus anshuiensis, assembly GCF_001515605.1. Lineage (NCBI taxonomy): Eukaryota > Metazoa > Chordata > Actinopteri > Cypriniformes > Cyprinidae > Sinocyclocheilus > Sinocyclocheilus anshuiensis. The sequence continues at coordinate 689,891 of NW_015555726.1, forward strand.
ATAACTGCGAGAGAAAGCATTGAAATATATTTTTTCCTTCCATCTCGTATTTATTCCCTTTAGAGAACTTCCGTAGTACACGTCATTTCCTTTCCAAACACGGTATTCCAATTTGGGCACATTCCTAATTTTTGGAGTCTGATTATGTAATCCAGTTTTCATGTAATCAGGTACTACCCAACTCTGAGTATAATCACCACTAATGAACCAAAATGAACTAAAAGTATGCTAAAAACAGATCAATGGCATACTTTATTGTAATCTACTAAACTGCCATCATATTTTACTTTTAACAAAGCAGTGACCTAGACTCTCACAGAGGCCACTGAGAACACATTACTGCAGCATTGTATAACATTAACTGCTTTAACCGTGCCTTTCCAGGGTTAATATAACACTGTATTTGTAATCAGTAGGCTAGAGTAATTTCTTTTCTTTGCCAAGGCCTTGATTTTCACCCTTCACTTGCAAGCCATGCTCAATGGAGTCTCATCTTCAACAACAGGTTGCCTGGAGGCCAGAGATGCTGCGCTGCTCACCGAGAGGACAAACTCATATCTCTTGTGGATATTGCAAGAGAGGCTTCAGCATTAACCCACTCTAGGGTATATCTTATGAATCAATGTAGAAATAAAAGAAAAGGGACACATTTTCCCAATACTCTCAGTACAATTCTGGGCAGAGTCTGTTCCATTAGTTTTACATCTGAATGAATCGCTCTGGAGTCCCAGTCGCTCATTAAAGCTGGCATGTTAAGAGATGAAAATGCAGAGTGATAGATTTCTGCAGTGATAATGGAAATCTCTCAGAACAAAGGCTGGTTTTTAATGAATGTGCTTCAGCCTTCTGATAGCATGAGCATTTGAAACAGAACACAGAAAAAAAGAGTGGACTGGGAAATGAAGGCCTCTGAGATGAAAAACAAGCATGTGTGAGTTATTAGATTAATCACACGAATGGTACAGACACTGCTGATGGGAAATTGTTGTACAAGTGAGATATTCAAAGAATGTTTGAAAATGTTGATTATGTTCAGAATAGAAGGCTAGCGCACTTCTTACCGCATATTGTATATGTATTGTTGGCGTTATACTATTTTGACTTCATAATGTCAAATAGTAATTGGGAAAAACAAACATTTAAAAGGATATATTGGAAATACACATACTGTGCATAGAATACTACATTTGCCAAAATGTGCAGTATACATTGGAGCTTACTGTGAGGAATACTGTAAAAAAACTGTAGTTTGCTTGTCCTGACTTTCATTTCCCAATGTGATGAATGAGCAGGACGTAATATCATCCATTGTCACCTTTTTCTTGACTCATTGTTTTCTTTAATTTTACTGCCAAAAGTAAGACATTATTGGATTTTTCAATTCTGAATTCAGCAATGTCTTTATGTGTGAGCCATTGAATCATTAATTCAGTTAGTAAGCTAGTATTCCATTTCTCAATGGCACACAACATTATTTAATCCACTTTTCTGATTAAAGAAATCTTAACATTTGGAAATCCAATTAAATAATGAAAGAGATTAGCATTAGTTTGAATTTTTTGTAACATTACAAAAGTTGATCACCTCACTTTTGATAAATTTAATGTGTCTTAGGTGAATAAAAGTACTAATTTCCTGTCTTCTTTAAAAAAAAACAACTCTTATCACAGTTTGCATCACAGTTTTCACTTATAATACTAAGAAATGATACTTGAGCAGCAAATCAGCATATTAGAATGATTTCTGAAGGATCATGTGACACTGTGAAAATGATGCTGAAAATTTTGTATATGTATTGTTGGCGTTATACTATTTTGACTTCATAATGTCAAATAGTAATTGGGAAAAACAAACATTTAAAAGGATATATTGGAAATACACATACTGTGCATAGAATACTACATTTGCCAAAATGTGCAGTATACATTGGAGCTTACTGTGAGGAATACTGTAAAAAAACTGTAGTTTGCTTGTCCTGACTTTCATTTCCCAATGTGATGAATGAGCAGGACGTAATATCATCCATTGTCACCTTTTTCTTGACTCATTGTTTTCTTTAATTTTACTGCCAAAAGTAAGACATTATTGGATTTTTCAATTCTGAATTCAGCAATGTCTTTATGTGTGAGCCATTGAATCATTAATTCAGTTAGTAAGCTAGTATTCCATTTCTCAATGGCACACAACATTATTTAATCCACTTTTCTGATTAAAGAAATCTTAACATTTGGAAATCCAATTAAATAATGAAAGAGATTAGCATTAGTTTGAATTTTTTGTAACATTACAAAAGTTGATCACCTCACTTTTGATCAATTTAATGTGTCTTAGGTGAATAAAAGTACTAATTTCCTGTCTTTAAAAAAAAACAACTCTTATCACAGTTTGCATCACAGTTTTCACTTATAATACTAAGAAATGGTACTTGAGCAGCAAATCAGTATATTAGAATGATTTCTGAAGGATCATGTGACACTGTGAAAATGATGCTGAAAATTAATCTTTGCATCACAGAAATAAATTACATTTGAAAATATATTCAGATAGAAAACATTTTAAATTGTAATAATATTTCACAATATTATGGTTTTTACAACCTTGATGAGCATAAGAGACTTCTTTCAAAAACATTTGAAAAAATCTCAAATATTCCACACTTTTGAACGGTAGGGTGCATACAGCATTGTTTCAAATACAATATGCAGTATGCTATTCCAAACATACCCAGTCACTAAAGTGTGATCATAATTAAAAATAAACTGAGACTTCCCTTGACGGAAACGTCTGAACATTTTGTTTGCATTTGTGGAGTCTTTCTCTGGTAGTATTTGCACATAAGCACAAGGTCAGAGCTGTGTATCAGCTCATGGTAGACACTACTACCCTTACCAGACAGATACACATCTCAAGGACCCTGCATTCATCCGTGCCGGCTGCCCGATCAATAATGTGAAAGAGAGACAGCATTTAAATGACCTGTTAGGAGACTGGATTTCCTGTGGAGACTCGAGAAACCAGTAACAGCAGGAAAAACCACTGAAGAAAAAAAGAAGCGATTGCAACAAAAAAGGCAGGAAGAAAAACGCTGCTGGGGTGATTATCTGCGGATTACACTGTGGCTGCAGGGGTTTTTGTGTAAATATGATATAATGAGGACTACATATAACAGTAAAGGCCTGGGAGGGATTTCTTATCAGAAATTACAAATCAGACTGTTCCAGTCCTGGACGATTGATCAATACAACCCCAGCAGGCACACAACGTCATAAAACGTTGATATTTGGTTCAATTTCGGTTGCGACGTCGGGTGACCAAAGTTCAATGTAAATTCAACGTCTAATGTCAATGTTAAATTGATGTTCAATACCAACGTCAGCTGACGTTGATATTTTGTTGTTTTTAGGTTGTGTAACCAAAATCCAATGTTAAGTCAACGTCAAATTGACGTCAACCCGATTTTCATTTTCAACCAAAATGCAACGTCTGTCTGACGTCATGTCCAACGTCAACCTGACGTTACATAAACGTCCGGTGCCTGCTGGGGCATTTCAGCCATACGTGATATAATAACAGCTGTAATACAAAACACCTGTTCACTCACTAGCTTAACCTTAGTTCACATGTCAAATACTAGATGTTCTTACGGAAACATGACACTTAGATAAAACAGAAAGGACATTAATGGAAAGTATCACTAGAAATATTGCTCATGCATAGAGCTAGAGATTTAAAGGGGTCATATGATGTTGCTAAAAAGAACATTATTTTGTGTATTTGGTGTAATGAAATGTGTTTATGCGGTTTAAGGTTA
>NW_015555726.1:695299-697173 GCF_001515605.1 Sinocyclocheilus anshuiensis
GCATATTAGAATGATTTCTGAAGGATCATGTGACACTGTGAAAATGATGCTGAAAATTCATCTTTGCATCACAGAAATAAATTACATTTGAAAATATATTCAGATAGAAAACATTTTAAATTGTAATAATATTTCACAATATTATGGTTTTTACAACCTTGATGAGCATAAGAGACTTCTTTCAAAAACATTTGAAAAAATCTCAAATATTCCACACTTTTGAACGGTAGTGTGCATACAGCATTGTTTCAAATACAATATGCAGTATGCTATTCCAAACATACCCAGTCACTAAAGTGTGATCATAATTAAAAATAAACTGAGACTTCCCTTGACGGAAACGTCTGAACATTTTGTTTGCATTTGTGGAGTCTTTCTCTGGTAGTATTTGCACATAAGCACAAGGTCAGAGCTGTGTATCAGCTCATGGTAGACACTACTACCCTTACCAGACAGATACACATCTCAAGGACCCTGCATTCATCCGTGCCGGCTGCCCGATCAATAATGTGAAAGAGAGACAGCATTTAAATGACCTGTTAGGAGACTGGATTTCCTGTGGAGACTCGAGAAACCAGTAACAGCAGGAAAAACCACTGAAGAAAAAAAGAAGCGATTGCAACAAAAAAGGCAGGAAGAAAAACGCTGCTGGGGTGATTATCTGCGGATTACACTGTGGCTGCAGGGGTTTTTGTGTAAATATGATATAATGAGGACTACATATAACAGTAAAGGCCTGGGAGGGATTTCTTATCAGAAATTACAAATCAGACTGTTCCAGTCCTGGACGATTGATCAATACAACCCCAGCAGGCACACAACGTCATAAAACGTTGATATTTGGTTCAATTTCGGTTGCGACGTCGGGTGACCAAAGTTCAATGTAAATTCAACGTCTAATGTCAATGTTAAATTGATGTTCAATACCAACGTCAGCTGACGTTGATATTTTGTTGTTTTTAGGTTGTGTAACCAAAATCCAATGTTAAGTCAACGTCAAATTGACGTCAACCCGATTTTCATTTTCAACCAAAATGCAACGTCTGTCTGACGTCATGTCCAACGTCAACCTGACGTTACATAAACGTCCGGTGCCTGCTGGGGCATTTCAGCCATACGTGATATAATAACAGCTGTAATACAAAACACCTGTTCACTCACTAGCTTAACCTTAGTTCACATGTCAAATACTAGATGTTCTTACGGAAACATGACACTTAGATAAAACAGAAAGGACATTAATGGAAAGTATCACTAGAAATATTGCTCATGCATAGAGCTAGAGATTTAAAGGGGTCATATGATGTTGCTAAAAAGAACATTATTTTGTGTATTTGGTGTAATGAAATGTGTTTATGCGGTTTAAGGTTAAAAAAACACATTATTTTCCACATACTGTACATTATTGTTTCTCCTCTATGCCCCGCCTTTCTGAAACGCGTCGATTTTTACAAAGCTCATCGTTCTGAAAAGCGAGATGTGCTCTGATTGGCCAGCTATCTAGTGCGTTGTGATTGGCCGAATACCTCAAGCGTGTGACGGAAATGTTACGCCCCTTACCATATTGTGATGCCGTGTCCCGGCGCGATGAGATAAAAACAATAAAACCCATTATAAACGAGGCGTTTGTTGCATCCAGTGGGGACATAATTACTGATTATAATGACTTATACTGTCTTTTGCCGCATAAACGTAAAACCATGTCTGCATTTGTGATCGGAGAAATGACAAAACAACAAGTGCTACTCTACACTGCCCAAAAAACTCGCTTTAAATATATAAAATATAAAAACTCTTTAAATATAAAAAACGTACTTACAGTCTGTGAGTCAGAACAGCCGGCATTGTAGTCTACTCTACCAGGATCAGGAAAC
>NW_015555726.1:697183-726014 GCF_001515605.1 Sinocyclocheilus anshuiensis
GGCGGCGGCGGCAGCAACAATAAAGTTACTCCTTCTTTCTTTGCATGAACATTTGGGCGGCGTTATTCAAATCTTCCTACATCGTGACGTAACAAATGATAGATAGATAGATAGATTATATATAATTCCTGTCATTCCAATTCAACTTAAATTCACACTCTTGAAGTGAAGGGAAGACAGTTCTTTAATTCTGAATTTATCTCTTAAATAGGTAGTTGAGAACAGCAGGAGATGGCCAGTTTAAAACATAGAGATGCTGATCTGGTCTCACTGCTCTGCTCAATGCTCTCAGGCACTGTGATTATCAAGTGCTTAACAGTCAGTACATACAAGACACCTGCCAGAGGCAGAGAGAGAGACAGACAGACAGAGAGACAGAGATGTGACATGTTTTTGTCTGCATTCTTCCTGTGGAAGCATCTGGAAAACTGTCCCCAGGAAACCCACATGTCGTTCACAGCCATATGCTCATACTGTATCTTCACAATAAAGGTATCTCTGTGTGTGTATGTGTACATCTGCTGGCATTGTGGGATTTGCATTTATCATCGTAGCAGGCAGAAACGTACCACATTCATGAGAAAACTCCAAAATGAATCTTTCATATTTAGCCCTGAGCGCAGTATGAGTAACTCAGCTCTCTCTGGTTTTGCTGTTTAACAGCCCATTCATGCTTTGCGTTCTCTCTCTCTTATGACATTACTGAATCAATAGCTTCAGAAGTAGTTCCTGTAGTGCTTTTGTTTCAAACCAAGGCCCGTTACGGGAAGCCAGTCTGCCATCGAATAAAGAGTCTGCGCTTTAAAGCAGCTCTCTCATCTCAATGCTAAAAAACGATCTGAGGAGAACTGCAGGTGGAGAAGAGCTCTATCTGGAATCAATCTTTCATCTTTTTGTGTGCAAACACAGTGGCAATACTTAAAAAAATACAGGCACACCTATATTCATACAGCTTCATGCTGGTGAAAACTGATTTCTGATTTGGCTCATCATTCACAATGTTTCATAAACGTGTTAAGATAATTTTAATTAGTAATTAATAAGAAATAAATCTGAATATCTCTAAGTCATCAGTTTCAAAGACCACAGTGAGAGTTTAGAAAGAGATATTCAATTATTCTCATCAAATACTTCCAAGACAAATGATCTCAGCTGCTGTTCGCTATTATTTTATAGCTCAGTAATTGTCATTTGAATATATTTTCTTATCTTTTTAGGAGCAATGTAGCTCACATTTGGATGAAACACCAACAAAGGAAGATGCTTTGAAAAATATTTTTGGTCCATTCAATAAAGGTCAGTGCGATCCAATGTTGATTTGGAGCCCACTGACTTTAAACAAAATGGACAAAAATATTTGAAACCGTATTTCATCTCCCACAAAAAAAACAATCATATGGGTTTAGAAAGACAAGTTAATCATGATAGAATTTGCATTGTTTTTTTTTAAATCTCTTTAAATCCCGCGAGCTTTAAAAAAGCAACCTCTGAACACTAAAATTTTGAGAATAACACAGTTTTATCAACTACAAAAATCACTTTGTGACAGTTCAAACTGACAGATTCCATGATCCAAATGGTTAACCAGTAATCAATAAGCAATCTCAGTGTGACTTGTGTCGTCTATTGTGTTTAGATGAGACATTAACACTAACTGTCACTTACATCTCAATATTTGCTGCTATTCTGCAGCGTCATTATAGCCCAACCATGCATAAAGGTTAGAGACCAAAAGGGGACATCATTTCCAGGTCGTGACCTTTGGCAATATCAATAGAGCCATGTTTGATTTAGTCCTCTTTAGTGGGATTTGCGCTTCTGTCTTAATGCTCTTAAAGTGGATTACAAATGAAGACACTTGATGCTAATTGCTCGTTGAAAATCCACCCTGTTACAAGTCCATTTGTCCTCCAAATCTAGAACAAAAAATTGCGCATATTTTGATAAAACTGGCTTTTGGCATAGAAAGTGGCTGATTTAAACATAAAAAAATGTCTGACCAACATGAAAAGTGATTTTAAAATGGGTTTAGGTGCTATTAGTTCGCAATAGAATTAGATTGATGTGGAAAAACACTGACAAAATTAGCAGCGTAGACCATGTGTAGACTTTCAAAAGAAATCATTTCTACAGAAGCAACTTGGTAAACAAAGCATAGGCCTAATATTCAGCGGATGTCTAGTTAACTTGCTACTAAGAGCTTCAAACAGAGTATCTTTCAACGATTTCATGCCACTGACCGTAAACTAGGTATCTCTCCAGCACTGCATAAATGAATAAAGTCAAACAAGTAGCACAGGAGTGCTGTCAGACATCCAACACATCTCAAATCTAAGTTGAAGTCTCTGCTTTTTTCTTCCTCGCCATCAAATGAGCTGTAAGTCTCGTAACTTCAGCACTGAATGAAAAAACAGAAGACACAGAGTCAGTCCCATTCGGTCCTGAAGGCTTCGCTGATGGATGGAGCTGCGGAGGCTAATAGAAACATATCGACAGGAAAATGTTGTGCTTATCTCACTCCTGCTGTAAGACCGCAACAGACAGTCCCAAAAGCAGATGGGAGACACTTTAGGGAGTGAAGGAGGGGGGAGAGAGAGGGAAGAGATAGGTGGAGGGATGTGGAGATACAAATGAACAGTTTTATAGCTTTATTGCTGCTAATTCGCAGGGCATCAGGACTCCTGGGAGAAAGGCAGAAGGCCAGGTTTCAGATGTAATACTGATCAATGACACACTCTGAAAATTATTAACTTTCACACAGCGGGTGTGTGCGAAATGTACTGATCATAGTGTTTTATACTGCAGCCGTCTCCAATACGGCATGTGCAGAACAAATGTCTCTGAAGAACACTGAAATTGCTATTATTCAGAAATCTCTTTATTGTGACAAGCTCTTTCTTTATTGTGCTCTTTCATTTATTACTTTGTATTTAATTAGTCCTCAAACTCCCAACACTGGCTGTTTAAAATGGGCTTTTTTTTTGTGGTACAGAAGGTCTGCTGAAAAGAAAAGTCACTTCAGGGGCGGAGCTTACAAAACTTTTAAAGTAAATTTGCAATAATGCGCACAAGAGAATCAGGAATGTGTGTTACAATAAATATACATTTTTTCTTTCATGTTGACTTTAACTGAAAAGATGTGCTGCAAACTATAGATTAAATTCTAGACACTATCCATCTATATTATTATTTAAAAAAATCATTGTGTCCATATTGTTATTAATAATTTGCAAATAGATTTTAGATATTGCACTCTCAATGGACACTCAAAATTCTTTATAACATCAGCATAGTTGTGGAACAGTTTGCACAAAAATGAAAATTTGCTGAAAATGTACTCAACCTCAGACCATCCAAGATTTAGATGAGTTTGTTTATTTATAGAAATTTAACATTACATCCCTTGCTCACCAGTGGATGCTCTGCAGTGAATGGGTGCCGTCAGAATGAGAGTCCAAACAGCTGATAAAAACATTACAATAATCTAAAAGTAATCCACAACACTCCAGTCCATCAGTTAACATCGTGTGAAGCCAAAAGCTGCGTGTTTGTAAGAAACAAATCAATCAAACCATATGAGTCCTCTATCGATTATATTGCTTTCTCCAATGAAAATTTTTTTTCGTCTGAATCAGGAGAGAAATATGCACAGACCAAGCACCGTTAACAAGCCAAAACAGTTCTAAACAAATATGTGGGTGGATTTTGATGTGAAAGACAACAGGAGATGGACTTTTTCACTAAAGGAAGCGTTATTATGGATTTTGGACTGGCATTTTGGCCAGAAGCAACAATTTAAAGTTAAAATGATGAATTTGTTTATTACAAACATGAAACTTTTGGCTTCAGAAGATGTTAACTGATAGACTGGAGTGGTGTGGATTACTATGATATTTTTATCAGCTGTCTGAACTCTCATTCTGACGGCACCCATTCACTGCAGTGGATTTTTTTATCATAATATAAGAATTATACATAAAAAAATGAATTATATATTGAATTTGTCTAAATGTATGTCATTTTGGATTTATTGTGTTACAAAATTTTGATGCTAGAATTAGATGTTGGAGGATAGAATTCTCAAAAATGATGCTAATTTAAACCAAAATACAAAAACCTACATAATAGACTGAATCTCTGCATAATAGTCCATTAAAGTGTGTTAATTAAAGTGTATGTGTGTGTGTTTGGGATAACGTGTGTAAAGTAGTATTACTCATCCATGACATCAACCAACTGATCATGATGTAGGACTCAATTTCAGAGGGGAAACCTGTGATGTAGGAGTCAGCAGGTTATCAGTCGGAGGCCTGCACCTTGTCTTTATTGAGGTGGAGGTGTTGCTGCCCACCAGAGGATGAAGATGAGGAGGAGGAGGGGTGTCGTGAAGCGGCCAGGCCTCGACTGCTCCCAATACACAATCAATGAAGGGTTTAACTCAAAGGTGGAAATTCACCGTGCAGTAAATAGTGTTTTTCTACAACCTGCAGGTCCCAAAAGAGCCATCATAAGGCATGTGGAAAGCATGACTTGGAAACAGATGTATGCCATGAATAAAAACATCTGTGTTGCCAAACATACTAAAATGTGATTCGATAATAATCTCATGACTATTTCAACATGTGTTGCTAATGCACATGAGCTGTTTCCATCTTCACTGCTGGTGTTTGAAGCCGGTAAGACATTAAAGTCTCGTGTAATTTTGGACTCCTAATGGAATAGGCTTTTAATGTTGACTTAGTAAGTGACCCTTATTATGAGAAGGACTTTGGAGTGGACTATATGACGAGGTCTGAGGTCTCTTAAGGGAAAGCGAGAGGTATTGCGGCGTTATTGCGGTGCTCTGATAGCAGGTGCTCTGCACTGACTTGGCCTTTATTGACCCATTACTCAGTGGCCCTATCACTGGACAGTAACGGCCCGGTCAATGAATGGGGAAATGGTGACCATTCACTGCCAAAACTATGGTTTTATTTGCCCACACCGCTCAGCTCTGAAATATCGCTTGATAAGCGTTTCGTGTTATATTACCCATCAATACAGTTCAACCCGTTTTTTGCTACTTTTATCGTTGGTTACAGTATCGGAAAATTATTTATATAATACAAAAAGCAAACAAAATTGACCTTAAAAATCAAGCACTGATATTTATTTTAGCCGAAGCCTAAATAAGATGTAGTGTGCATGTTATTGTTGACAAAATAGACAGTTTTGGTTTGAATTTCATTGTTTTCATGATCTTGACAGACAGTTATTTACAACTACATGTCATCGCTCACAATTTATCACCAGTTCGTGGGATTGATTACTCATCCCCGCAAGGGGGAAGAGAGGGAGGACGGTTCCGAGACAAAGCCCGGTGAGTAAGTTTCAAAAGAGGAAAACTGGACCCTGGCGGGCTGCGATATCAGAGTTTTGTGTTGAAATAATTAGCCTGCTTAACGTGCCATCTGGGCCCTCCTCCGCTGGCAGGCAGCGGGTACCAGATGCCACCTGGCTAATTTTGCCACAGTGGCAACACCGGAGCTGACAAACTCCTACATTGCCTCTCTGCTGGGTCTTAAACACTGCAATGAAGGGCTGAAAAACTCTTGAGATGGCACATTATGTACCGACCACTTCATTATCTGAGAGCTTAGCGTCTTTAAGAGATCCAGAACACACTAAACTGCACTACAGGACGTAGATTGCCCTGTCAACAATGCCATTATCTTTAAAGGACATAAAAACTTCAACTCATTCAATCCCGACTGTAAATTCCGAATAATTTGTCAGGGAATTCTCATCCCACATGAATCTTAAAACTAAAGACTCCCAGACTCAGAGAAAGCACTTGTCTTGTAGACTGCTAAAGAGATAAAGTTTTGCGCGTCCCCTACTTTTCTCCTAATCACCCAAACAAATCCATCACCTCCCAAATTTCTACGGTTATCAATGAAAAGCAGGTGCCCTGTAATGCGACCAGCTCTTTTAGCACTGACAGTGACAATGGGCAGAAATATTTGTTCGACTGGAAGAGGCCTGCTTGGTAACTTGATAAGGGTCTGAATTTACTTGATGAGGTAAAAAGTTCCTGAGCTCAGCAGCATGTCCCCTGAGGGCGGCTGAGAAACCGTATCTGCCCTGTAGGAGCTTCCCCTTTGGTAAGCACTTCTTATCACGAGGCCATCACGGCTGGCCGATAGCGCTGGGTAATATCCAGTAACAGCAGTCTTATGTGAGATCCAATACACGGATCAATCCTCTGGCCAGAGAGCTCTCATTATCCTCCAGAGGCTTTCTTATCCACCGAGACCGAGGTTGGGCGCAAAACACACGTTTTCTAAAACCGAATAACATAAACCTTCTTATCTGGAAGAATAATGAGAGCTTGGTATGTTTTTATTTGTTTAGGTCACAGTAAAGACATCAGGATTCATGCATGTTTAATGCAGGACCTCAAAATGGTTGAGAAATCACAATGCCTCAAGTTCTTCACCAACTTTACGCCGTTCCCCGATGGGCGGCTTTACAATGCAGTGCTGCAGTAAATGTGTGTGTGTGTTGGAGCCTGATGATGGGAAGACACAAGAGATGGAGAGAAAGAAAAAAAGAGGCAAGAAAACAGGGATATGAGAAAGGTAGACAGGAAGGGAGAAAGACAGAGACGTCGGGAGAGATGGGACTCTGAAACCCCAGCTCCATTCCTTTGGGGATGCCCGTATACTGGTGCACATTTCCCCATGTGACCAAAGAAACTAAAAAAAAAACCTAGTAATTGTCATTCTCATACTCGTTTCCACAGAAGCGACGCATTCTGATTCAATCTAAACAAGCAGGTAAAAAACAAATACTCAGTGAAGGCACAATAATAATGCAAAGATAAATGACTGGAGCGATGATATTTTTTTTTAAATATCATTATTTTAATGAGGATTCAATGCTCCATCGGACCACTGAAACATATAGAACTATAGTAGATATTTTAATAATTAATCTATTTTTACAAAGTGATTTATACAGAAGTCTGCATTAAAAAAATTACTTTGCCTTTACTCATAAAGCATGGCAATTTCATGTAGCAGAGCAATAACAACAACAACAACAACAATAATAATAATTATATATATATATATATATATATATATATATACATATACATGACATTTAGGACATTTAGTTCTTAATCATGTTCATAATTAATTCAAGAACATTGATAATTTCATTACATTCTTTTTGTCTTATCAATAAATGATGTGCCTGCACTTTTGGTCTTGTGTACGGGAGAGGGAGAGAGAGAGAGAGAGAGAGAGGGAGAGATGCTGAGAGTAATACAGGCAAGAGGAGATGAATACGATACAAACAGTAAAGTGGTAATTATAATCTTTGACCAGGCCACCGGCAGCACAATATGAAGTCAAGTGGGCACTAATAATTAATAAGCCCTTATGCTGAGAGTGTGTTTGATTACAAGAAGCATGTTTTGCATGTCTATGTGCATGCTGTACTGTCGCAATCAAAAACGACTTTAAAAAGTTGTGTCTAATGTTTAGTGCTGTGATTGACCATTTTTTATTATTCATAATCTTTAATTACTTTTTTGCCTAGTTCATTTTAAACCATCCAGCGGCATAACAAATACATTTCTTAAATGTACAAAAGGTGTAAATATTCCAGCAGACTCTTAAATTAAAAAAGAAACAACAACAACTGCATAATCATAAGAATATTTTTTATATAAAAAAGAAATATACAACCTAAAAATATGCTAAAATATAAAAAATAAATTATAAAAAAATAATCAAATAAAATAATAATTCTAAAAAATAAATTAATCATTGAAAAAATATATTAACTAAATCAATAAATAAAATATACAAAACAAATACATAATAAAGACAATAAATAAATAATAAAATAATTAGTAAAATGCTGTTTAAATCGTTTCAGTTGGAATACAGCATGTTATATTTCTCAACATTATATTTGCATAATCTCAAAAATCTGTTTTCACAGGCTGTATGATAGTTAGTGCTGTCCAATCATTTTCTTTTATTTTTCATAATTTTAATCTCTCTTTTGCCAAGTTCATTTGAAACCATCCTGCAGTATAACAAATTATTTTTTAAAGTACAAAAAAATGTAAATATTCCAACAGATTCTAAATAAAAAAATACACAGTTATAACAATAAGTAGTATTAAAAAATGTATATAATTTTAAAATATATTCAATACAAATATTAAATCATACAATAATTAGAAAATAATTAGTAAAAAGCTATTTCAATAGTTTCAGATGGAATACAGCATGTCATAAGTATTTCATCTGAACATTCCATTTGTATCTCAAACCGTTTTTCACAGGCTGAATTCAACAGATCAGATCCTAGACTCATAAAGCTGTCACCATGAATCAAATATTGCAAATATATATAAAAAGAAGTGATATAAAAAAAAAGAGATGATAAGAAAGAGCTTTCAGTCTCTGCAAAAGTTAATGAGGTTCTATGCATTTTTAATGGATCATTGTGACAAATTCCACATCCAACCACCGCTGTCTTAAACATGAGAATATGTTGTGCATTTGTATCCATTTAAATCTATATGCTGCAAATGAATGAAATAACTCAGGTTAAACCAGTGATTATGATGTTATTGTTTTGTTTACATTTTCAAAGCGAGCTTGGGGCAGAAAGCGTGAGTACAGTCATTTGATGGATGTGACTGACCCTGTTTATTGGGCAGTGAATGATCAGCCTCTGTGGGCGGGTTAATCTGATAACAAGCATGGCAGAAATATCTCGTAAGGAACTAAACGTAATCATTCAGAGGCTGGTCAGCGCTCAGACTGGTGACTATGATTGATACACGGACACACCATCCATCCCTCGACAGGAACAAAACGGGCGACGTTTGCTGCACAGATTACGCTGATCTCAGCACCGTAACACAACGACATTAGACAAGAGCTCCTGCGATGGAAAAGAAACAGGCCGTAATGCAGGTGGACGTCAAATATTTGAGATGAAAATGTCTTATTTACATGTGTCTTGTAAGATACAGCTGCGATGGCAAGCCCTAATAAAACGGCAAAAAGTACAAAATATATCGAGGTCAAGTTTTTTGCATTTTATTCAGCACACATTTCATGTGATCTGTGCATGCCACTCTCATCTCTGCCACCGTGATGTTCACGTTTACCCTTCCCAGAACAGATTGCCACAATGCATGTAATGATGGCCCTGCCCAGCTGTGCTTCAGAGGGCCAGTGGATGATAGTATTTCCATAATAATCCACCCTCGGCTCCCAGGGGCCCTTTGAGAGAGGGATAGATGGAGGAAGAGTGGTGTAGGAAGGGTGGGGGCGGCACGAGCGAGTCGTGTGGCTGAAGCAGCCTGTAGGCAATGCAATAAAATCACAGTACGCTGCTCCTCTCTGCACCGCGACGCATGGCCCACCGCTAAAACTGCACCCGCGGAGGAGAATAAATTTGAGGCTGGAGAGAGAAAGAGAGAGGAAGGGGGTGGCGGCACAGCTAGAGAACAGACTTTGATACTAATAATTGGGGTGGCATCCCATGCTCTCCATTAGAGGAGTGTTTATATGCATGTATTCATTTTGTGTCTGGTTTTCGGCAGACTACAGTCATATTAGGGGTCGTTCACACAGGATATGTATTCTTGTGTTTAGCATGTGTTGGTATATGTACGCATGCACCAAACAGACATCTGGTTGAGCCTTTCTGTTTTTAAAAAAATAGCTCCAGTTTTGACATGCAACCCAGCGGTTGTCGTTTTGTAAAAAATGTCCAATCAGATGAATCTGAGGGCGGGACAAGCATTTTAAGTGTAGAGCTCTACGTTTAACAGTTTTGAAGTCTGTAATTTCTTCAATACTGGTGTGATCAAACACAAAATTTCTTTTCCATTCCTGTGTTTTAAGCTGGAGTCGAGAGCTTTAACATTACAGAAGTAATCTTTATGCAAGAACATATCTGGTATGAACATTTCCAAAGATGTTTTTTCTCTTCTTTGCAAGCTTTTAGCACAGTTTCTGACACATAATGGATAATTCCCGATTAATTCCAGTTGCTGTGAGTTTCAATTCATGATGCAAAATTGAATGTTAAGAGGCTGCCCCGACTTTTTGTTTCCAAAACTCTATCCCTGTCTGTGACTGGTTGAACAAACAGATGGTCCCGCCCCCTGATCAGGATGTACAAGTAACAGAGCAATGGGTCTCAGTCACTAACCGTATTTGTGCCTACAATAATTTTCATGAACAAATAACTTTTGTTCTAAAATTGATTCAAAAGTCACGAAAAAAATGTAGGAACAATTAAAACCAAACAACCTTTGCAATCAATCAATCAATCAATCAATCAATCAATCAATCAATCAATCAATCAATCAAGCAAGCAAGCAATCAATCAATCAATCAATCAATCAATCAATCAATCAATCAATCAATCAATCAATCAATCAATCAATCAATCAATCAATCAATCAATCAATCAATCAATCAATCAATCAATCAATCAATCAATCAATCAATCAATCAATCAATCAATCAATCAATCAATCAATCAATCAATCAATCAATCAATCAAGCAAGCAAGCAATCAATCAAGCAAGCAATCAAAAAAAACAGTCTGGGCAACTGTGTTAACATAATATTTTATTTAATTTTGAATGTATTTAATCAGATGCCATGAGCAATGATTAAATTCAGCAATAAATTTAGTTCTAAAATTCATTTGAAATTTACAAAAAATAATAAATAATTAAATAAAAGTAGGAACAACTGAACCCACATATGCAAAAATAAATCAATAAAATCAATCACATACTCTGGGTGGCCTTATAAACATTTTAAGATGACTTTTTTATATAGATATTTCATTTTAAATGTATTTTATCATATTGTGAGAAGTTCTCCTGTGCATACAAATATGAATAATCCACGCACTTATTAGTGAATGAGACCCAACAGGCGAATCTGCCTGTTGTTCCCGTGTTTTACGCTGGAATAAAATGTTTAACATAAAAAATAAAAAAAATTACATAAGTATTTTTATGCAAGAGCATATCCAGTGTGGACATTTCTAAAGATGTTTTCACTCTTCCTTTGCAATCTTTTAGCACAGTTTCTGACACATAATGGATAATTCCAGATGCCGTGAGCTTCAAACCATGATGCAAAACGTAAAGAACCGGATGCTGCTCCGACTTTTAAAGGGCAGGGTTGCGAAAGGGCAATGAACGGCGTCTGAGCTGTGGAGGGGGCGTCAGCCGCGGCTTGACTGTGGAGAGAGAGCCGAGGCTTAGGAAAGAGCCCCGCAGACAGCAGGGGCCCCTCATCTCCATGACACACTCTCTGGCACCACATCGATCGCGGTCAGGGGCCACGCTAATCAATACATGGAGCCTGCAGGAGTGCGGGGGAAAATGTCTTAATGTCCTCAAGATGTGCACGACTGCAGGTTACACTCATTCTGGTTTGCCTGCGACGCAAAAGCCATTGGCATGACGTTGGTGTGTATGTATGTGTGGGATCAGGTGGGCGATAGAATGAGAAAGAGGGAGGACGGGCTAATTAATGTAAGCATTTGCCAGTGATTAAGCTTTAAACAGAAAGGTCATCTGAGCAGCGGAGCAAGGCCTGTCCAAGTGCTTGCTCTTAGGGCAGTCTAAACCTTTCCAGCTTAAATGGTAAAGATGCCATTCCACAATGGGGGAGCATGGGACACATGTAGGCCTGACACTCGGGTCATTGGCTCGCCACCCTCCATTACCCGGCCAAGGCAAATGTGCCGATCTGTGTCATTTAAGGGATGAAAAATAAGGCCTCCGACGAGATCAATAGATCCTGCGGTCCTCAACCGGCTGTGATTAATTGACTGTCACCAATTAATGGGGGAAAGATTACAAACCATTGTCTGAAGCATATGTGGGCAAAATACAATCTTTAGAGTACTGGAACGGTTCCAGTAATATGGTTTGAACTAGATTTTTAAATTTTCACATGGAATTGGAACTTAATATTTTTTAAACAAATTTATGAAGTAAACTGCCAGTGGTTTTCAAACATACAGTTATGCATCAAATCAATTATCATGACCATAACCATCATGCATGCTGTATAACTAATTGTAGCTGGTTTAATAAATAATTAAAACATTAGGATATTAATTATATTAATTATAATTATAACGAAATATACACTTCCATTCAAAAGTTTAGTGTCAGTAACATTTTTTTAAAGAAATTAATATGCATTCAAGGATGCATTCAATTGATCAAAAGTGACATTTATAATGTAATAAAATATTTAAATTTCAAATAAATGCTGTTGTTTTTAACGTTCTATTTATTAAAATATCCTAAAAAAATGTTTTCAACACTGAAAATAATAAGACATTTTTTTTATTTTTTTTTTTTGAGCAGCAAATCAACATATTAGAATGATTTCTGAAGGATCATGTGACACTGAAGACTGGAGTAATGATGCAAAAAAATGGCTTTACATCACTGGAATAAATTACATTTTAAAATATATTTAATTAGAAAACCGTTATTTTAAATTGTAATAATATTTCATAATATTACAGTTTTTACTGTATTTTGAATCAAATAAATGCAGCCTTGGTGAGCATAAAAAAACTTTCAAAAACAATTTTGCAACATCAGTGTGTAATATAATAAACGAGCCATCAACAATGCAAATCAGCCCATACCTCTCTCTTAACAACAGAAAAGATGACCTTCTAATCTCCGAATGGGCCTTTTTCTAGACTCATGTGATGAGGTGTTTCACTGCGCTGGATGAATCATTTCACTGGAGATTTGGTGATGAAATGGACGTCTCTTGTTGACACAGCTCTTGTTCCACTTACGAACGATGAAGTGAGTAGCAAGCGATTTTTGTGTGTATTTCTGAGATGCTGATCTCACTGACAGGAGACAAAAGGGGAGGGAGGGGGTCTGTAAAAATAAGAAAACAAGGCAAATTTATGTTATTATGTAAGAGCATGCTCAGCAGTTTGGTCTTTGCACACAAATGTGTGCAAACTCTCTCTCCAGGAATGTTTCCAGATGCAGATGTCTAATTCTGAGTTTCAGACCAGCTGGCGTACAGTTAGACTACTCATAGTCTAGACAAAGTGAAGTCGCCATGTGCTGTGTTGACATGAAAGACCTGCAACAAATGACAGTAATGTAGTCGCAGCACCAATAGTCCGCTTGATGCAATCAATGTACAACATTGTTTTGCATCAGTTCGATGCTAATGAAGTTATCTCACAAGCGCTCAGCCACTGGGTCTGTCATTATGGGATAATAAAGCCATCATCTGGCAATGACCAATGAATTATGAGATTGAATAAAAATGAAGTAAAACCTCTAACAGTTTACACTGTTGTGATGATACTCTTAAAACAAAGACACAAGACACATCAGAAGAATCAAGAAGCATTCCAAGTAGTAAAAAAAATGTAGTTCGTTTTTAATTGCTATTAAGCCATTTGATCACCCAAATCATAATCATAATTATTTATAATTATTAATAAATAATTTGATCATTATTTTTAATCGGACAGACATCCCATCATGAAAACACCCAGTGGTAATGGCCTTCAGGACACATTTACAGAATGATCACAATCTGATCACTCAGACTCAAAAAAAAAAAAAAAATATATATATATAGTGCTTTATACAATACAGATTGTTTCAAAAGCAGCTTTACAGGGATAAACAGGAGAAAGGGAATAAATAAACGCATGCATTGTAATGTTATGTTAAAAACATTTAATAATTAACATTTAATAATATAAATAATTGTAATTAAAGGCATTTGATTATTTGTTCGCAATGATGGTTTTTTGATATTTCTGATATTTAGATAGTTTCTATTGATCCTGTGCGATTTAAGATTAACAGTCATGACATTGCAATTTACCTGTTGGTTTGCTCTGATCTACATCTCAAAGGTCCGTCACCGAACCATGTGTTCTGCTCCAACTGCATCAAAGTTTGGCTGGAGAAGAGCAGTCAGTGTCCCACCTGTAGAGTGGCCATCACCCCAGAAAACCCCTGCAGAGAAATCATTGGTAATGTCAACCGACCTCACCATCATGTATTGTTAGCTTTATGTGGGATGAGTGTGATTAAATATCTCTCTTTGTCTCTCTTCGTGTATTTGTGTGTGTATATGCTCACAGGAGCCACAACTGACTGTGAATCCAGTGAGAGTCATTCTGTGAAGAGACGCCTCCGAAAGACTCGAGGGGAGCTGCTTTTACGAGAATATGAGGTACTTCTAGTCAAACACCCAATGAAATGGTTTGATGAACACAATTTTCTTCCCTGTGTTGACATTTCCTGTATAATGTAGAGTGGAATACCCATTTTACCATGTTTGAATCCATACCACGAAATTCTGCAGACTTCCCTCCAAAATCAGTGCAAAATATGTGAAAAAAATCTGGGCCATTCCATCTGGGCCTCCTCATAACTGACAGACTTGAACTACTAAGCCACTCAACTCCAAATTTGACTTAACACATGTTTTAACACAATGTGCATGTAGGAAATTGTCCTAGCTATGCAATGACAGCCAGGAAGATTCATTCACTGAGTCTTACAGGATGAAATCAAAACCCTCTTGAAAGAGAACGAGGACTTGAAAAGCAAAAACCTGAGCCTTGAGATGCAACTTAAGACGGCTGTGGAACCGAGCACGGTCTTGGTTCCTCAGAGTGAAACCAGCAGTGTCGACCTGAGCGCTCTGGAGGAATCGGCCAATAAGCTCAGAGCTGCCAATGACCTCTACAGGAAGGTCAAACAGGACCTGGAAAGGTTAAAATAAGTATGAATGTGATTGCTTTTTTGAATACAATTAAAAAATTGGTCAAAAAAGCACAAAACAAAGAAATATAACCTCATAATTTAGCCATTTTAAGATAATATGCATTGACTGTGCTCATTTGGTCATTTAACTGAAGGTGTAGAGTTTCATCTTTTTTTTTAATTGACTGTCTCTTGTCAGTGAATAATGCACATTTTTGTGTTTTCAAATATTTTGTAGTACATTCTGAGAAAATATATGAAATGAAGTGTTTATTGTTTATTTAATGTGAGAAATTTTATGTCTCATTTGCCATTATTAAACTATTTTATGTATATCTGTGGCTTTAATAATGGATAAATAGACGCACATACTTAAAAAAATATATATTATGAATAATATATAATATAATATTATATATATATATACATACTACCGGTCAAAAGTTTGGGATCAGTAAGACTTGCGTTTGAACTTTTTATTCATCAAAGAATCCTGAAATAAAAGTATCACAGATTCCAAAAAAATATTAGGCAGCACAACAGTTTCCAGCACTGATAATAAATCAGCATATTAGAATGATTTCTGAAGGATCATGTGAGACTGAAGACTGGAGTAATGATGCTGAAAATTCAGCTTTGATCACAGGAATAAATTAGATTTTAATGTATATTAAAATAGAAAAACATTATTTTACATGATAATAATATTTCACAATATTAAATTGTTTCCTGTATTTTTGATCAAATAAATGCAGCCTTGATGAGCAGAAGAAACACCTGTAAAAAAGGAGAAATATATATTCCCAGCTATTCTCTAGACTTTCACTGACTACTGGAAATATGGGAAATGGAGTTATTTGTGTTCTGTGCTTAAAAATAAAAAAAGTATTTCTAAAAGCAGCATGCTTCTTTCCCTCAGGCTAACAAAACTCTGCGTTCCCAAAATTTTGACCTAATCCAGGAAAACATGCACTTGAAAGCCGAAGTGGACAGCAGATCTCCTCAAAAGTACACACTGTGTTCATAATGTAATGTTGGTGAGGTGTACTGTGAATTGAATTTTGAGTTAGATTGAAATATTACAACAACGAATAGATTATTCATATTTATTTAGTTTATATTTATGTATATTTACACAATATTAGTAACTCAGATGTTCAAAATTGATCTTATTTATGTTTGTCAGTGTTTTACATTGAGGTTTGGCAGGTATACCGTCATAGCTCTTGAGGCTAAAATTCATCAGTATGAGCGGGACGTGGCACAGCTGAAAAGAGCTCTGGAGCGCAGCGATAAATACATCGAAGAGCTTGAAGCCCAGAACCAGAGGGACGGCCCTAAGTCTGAAGAAAGTGTTTGTTCAAACGCTGCCTCTGGAGGGACTCAAAACAGAGGGATTGAAAGAATCGCCCTGATGCGAAGGAGCCTGAGTGAAATGGAGGAAACTTCTGTTTGTACAGACCTGGACCGAAAGTGTTCAGAGCTTCCCAACAACCACGGGCGCCTCCTGACAACATCTGAGGTGTGCCAAAGGGTAGGTTTTCTAGGAGGGACCTTGACTCCACAGAACGATGGACTCAAAGATGTTATGGTTCCTTCTACACCCTCCTCAGCTCTCAGATCTCTGAGCTTGAAGAGTCCTGCAGTTTGTAGTGACAGAAAGTTAGGTCTCAGACCTCTCACTTACCTGAGAAGACCCAGTTTTGATGATTGCCAGGGTCCAACCAGCTCATCCTCAGTCAACCAAAGTTTGGAAGTTCATCATTTGGATGAAAATAGAGAGGAGTTCAAGCGGTCCAAGGACCCTTTGGGTAACAGTGAAGCTTTTATGGATGCGGCGTACTTGGACAAGATCTCTGAGCTGGACTCTATGATGGCTGAAGGTGAGAGCTCCAGCAGTCAGGTCTCTCACCTTCCTCTGGCATCATCATCTTCATCACGATCTCCAGACTTTGATGCCACCCAAATACCAGAACTGGATTTCTGTAGCAACCTCTTGGCTGATCCTGGAACAGCAAGAGAGCACCAAACCACATCTTTGACTCAGGAGACCACCCATTGTGATGCTGTTTCGGCTTCAGAGGAGAATGCTTCAGCTGTTGAGTTCAATGACAGAGCTGGAGTTATGGTGGAAAATCCTACACAGCCCACCAAGCACAAGTGTCCCCCAGGATTGTCCATCTCCAATCCATCGAAACTCTCAAAACTAAAGTAGAAGCAGAAGCATCTCAAGGATTTTCCAGCATGGTCTCCACTTTTATCTGATTCAGTGGGTTTACTTCTCAGTGACTTTTTAGGAGATTTAACAGCCTTTCTTTTCCCTCAGGGCTTTTTATTAAGAATTTGCCTCACTGTTCATTATTATGACAGCAGTGTGTGCTGGATGATGTTACTATATGTTATAAAAACCATTTCAGTATCCTGAGGGGAGAAGGTGTTAACATTACGCTTTTGTCTTGAAATGAAACATATTTTTTTGCTATGGAATTTCAATGCTTTTGTGGTTGTACATAATTGTGGCATTCTGAATAATTCTGTATTTGAACTGTGGAAAGAATAAATTATATTTGTGCATTTGGTTGAACATATTAAGCCATTTTCTATTTTTCAAATATTTCCGTAAATGTGTTTGTACCTGGATGTTGACTAAATAAAACAAACATGTTGTTTGTCTACAATTTATGGTTTCATTTTTCACATTTGCAAGTAGTTTCATGGTTTATTGTTATGACAAACACTGCAATTGTCATAATTTTAATAATAGTGCATGCAAAAACACGTCTTTCTGTGTTTAATGGTGAATTATTCCTGTGTCATCACCAGAATACTAAACAAATCTATTTAATATCCACCTCCTTCACAGTCTTTTAGAGAATTAATTAATGCTAGTGAATTAACACTTCATTAGCTCCAAATAGAAGCGTTAGGCGATTAAAAATTCATGCCTGATTAGAGTTTAGTGAAATATACATGATAGTTAAAGTTGCGTAATCAATCAAGACAATGCCACCGTGCCTTGAGTTAACATGAGCGAAATGTAAATATTCAAATACAAATTACGCTTCTGAAACAGATATAAATACGCACAAATTATATTTTGATGTCTAGAAATGTAATATTTACGTGATTTGTTATGTGCATAGCCTATGAAATGTATAAAACGATTTGAGTTAAGCTATATATTTATGCAATATTTTCATTCGTTTTCTTTCCATTTATTTTATTTTATATAAACATAAAATATAAATATCCAGGCTTGCAAATTCTTCTGAAACTGAAATAAACAAATACGAAATGAATAACATTTACAATTTATTGATGCTTTGTTATCTATGCAAACGATTAAAATTGATGAAATGATTTCCCTGTTTAATATATTTTCATGTATCGATTTTAATTAATTTTAATTATCCATATCATAAGAACAAATATGCTTATTGTAAACATTGTAATGTTTACAAATTATTATTTAAAGTAATTATATAAAAAAAAAACAATTGTACCAATTATCTTAAACAATTAGTTTAAGTAAACAAAAAGTGTCTGATTGTCTTGGACATTTTTTTATGTAATGTGCTTTAAAACATTTATTTACAAAATTCTACAAGTCAGATATTTAAACAGCGCTCATTTGCATATCGAATGTTAGCGGTTACACTGTCACTGTTTAACGCCACAACATTCTAAGTTGGTGGCTGCAGCGCGCAGGCGCGCAGAATCCACAGGTATGGAAGGAAGCCCCCCTCTCCCTCGTTAGGCCGATTTACAGTTCGAGGAGGACACGAGACGCGTAGAGGCGCGATGAGATGAGAGGAGGAGAAGAGAGTCAATCGCGCTCGTCTCGCGAGAATAGGCGAGGCTGTCGGACGAGATGTGAGGGACTCAGGTGTAAGAGCGCTCCTCATCCACACACAGCACAGCCAAACAGAGACACACACACACACACACACACACACTGCGGGCATCTCCTCTGTTCCATCAGAAGCCGAGCACTACCGCATCCGCCTGACTGCTGCGAGACGCCGGAAGAGGAGGCGGGAGGAGCTGGACTCTCGCTTTGTTTTTTGTCCTCTTTTCGTGCACTTTATCTGAGCGCAAACATGATGTCCATGAACAGCAAACAGCACCATTTCGCCATGCATCCCAGCTTACCTGAGCACAAGTACACAACTCTGCACTCGAGCTCGGAGGCGATCAGGAGAGCCTGCCTGCAGACTCCACAGGTAAACGAGCTCCAAAACTTCTGCTTTTCTCCTCCCGCGTTCTCCTGCGCGCGCGAGGAGGAGCGCTGGAGGCGCAGATACTGCCTTAATGTTTTTTTCATGTATTCTACAGCAATCATCTGCACGCCTGTGATCTTTTCTGAAGGCATGCTCACTGAAGGCTCAGGCTTCACCCTTTTTTGTATAAATTTGTATGACTGGAAGCCTCTTAAAAGGAATCTTCTCTGTGTTATGTGTTGACACTATTCCCCAGCTGACATCTCCCCTTTCTCTTTCTCCCCGTCTCTCCGACTCCAGCTACAAAGCAACATCTTCGCCAGTCTGGATGAGACGCTCCTGGCCCGCGCCGAAGCTCTGGCGGCCGTGGACATCGCGGTGTCCCAGGGTAAGAGTCACCCGTTCAAGCCCGACGCCACGTACCACACGATGAACACCGTGCCATGCTCGTCTGGCTCCACCGTGCCACTCGCCCACCACCACCACCACCATCACCACCACCACCACCAGAACCTGGAGCCGCCCGACCTCATGGAGCACATCAGCTCGCCATCGCTCGCGCTGATGCCCAGCGCGCACGAGGGGGCCGGCGGAGGCGGCGGGGGCTTGATCTCCACGTCGGCCCACCCGCACTCCCACATGCACGGGCTCACCCACCTGTCCCACCAGGCTGCTATGAACATGAACTCGCCGCTCACTCACCACGGCCTCTTACCGGGCCACCACGGCGGTGCGCACCAGGGCGCGCCGGGACTCGCCAACAACGGACTGCTTTCCATTAACGACTCGGACACAGACCCGAGGGAGCTGGAGGCGTTCGCGGAGCGCTTCAAACAGCGGCGGATCAAACTCGGGGTGACTCAGGCGGACGTGGGGGGCGCGCTGGCCAACCTGAAGATCCCAGGCGTGGGCTGCCTGAGCCAAAGTACCATTTGTCGCTTCGAGTCTCTAACTCTGTCTCACAACAACATGATCGCGCTCAAACCCATCCTCCAGGCGTGGCTGGAGGAGGCCGAGGGCGCCCAGCGCGAGAAAATGAACAAACCCGACATTTTCAACGGCAGCGAGAAGAAGCGCAAGCGGACCTCCATAGCGGCCCCGGAGAAACGATCTCTGGAGGCGTATTTCGCAGTCCAGCCCCGGCCGTCGTCGGAGAAAATCGCGGCTATAGCTGAGAAATTGGACCTCAAAAAGAACGTGGTGCGAGTATGGTTTTGCAACCAAAGACAAAAACAGAAGAGGTTGAAATTTTCCGCGGCGCACTGATGGACTACTTCTAGAAAAAAAAAAAGAAACTGACTTTTGGGGACCAAGGAACATCGCTTTGGCTCGAACGCGTGTGCTCATGATTAGTACCGTTTTATTTTCACAACTCATGTTTCTTTTCACTGTACTGGTGAATGTGAAGTATGCAAATAACAGGTAATCCAGATGAACTGCTTTTCTGCGGTTCAACTCTACTTAGATACACCCAGCTTTATGTTTTGTCCCCCTCCCCGCGATGAATGACGAAAAACAGCCATTGATGGATTACCTCATAGTTGAACTCTATCCTATTTATTTATTTATGTTCGGCATATTTGTGTATTTATTCATTCGTACAGGGAACTGCTATATTTTTGATTATTAAATGTGTTCAAAGCAGATCCCTTTTTCACAGTCTTGCTGATGAACTAATGTGATCATTCAGTGTTTCAAAGTTCTGCTCTGATGAATACACAACGCAGTGGGAAAAGAAAACGAAGGAAATTATACAGAGTCCCTTTTAAATAATAAAGGTGGCAACCACCGCTCGTATTTGTTGAAATTGCACTGAAATCTATTGTTATTTAGATTGGTTAGATATATTCAAATGCTTTTGTATATATATAAATATACGTACAAATGACACTTGCTCACCGTGCAAAACTCAATTCCCGATTTTTTATTTTCTATTTATTTTTATTATGATGATTATTTCGGCAAATCAGAATTCTTCCTCTGCGGATATTAGTTAACTCGCATGATAAAGATGATTATACTTACATTCTAAAGGAAAATTGTCCTAAAATATTATTTTGTTTGTTTGTATACTTTGGTTTGCAGTGCAAACATTCTATGCATTGAAAGAAAAAAAAAAACCAAGCACTACATAGAGTATCTACTGGTAGACCTTTGTGGATGGTGTAAGTCACTGTTTAATGCCTGTTTTCACATAAAGACACAACGTTGTTTGTCGTGTTAATTGTTCCTGAAAAGGTTGTAATGATTTTTATTTTGTGCACAAGTATGTTTACAAACAGTGGCCACGTGCGCATCACGAGACGTCTCACTCTGTCATACCTGTGCACCTGTCCAACAGTCTGCTGTCTTACCGTCTTATCACCCAAACTTTTTTCCATTCTGTAAGCCAAATCCAGCTGCCGGGACACAAGTCTCGGCAATCTTCTAAATAAAAGATGGAAAATCAAAGTCGAGGCTGTCATTGAGGTGTATTTGATGAGAATCTTATTCTACAGCACAAACAGACACATTTTTCGTTCTCAGACGAAATGTAGTATTTACATTTACACATCGAGAAATGTAAAATGTATTCATTTTTATGACGATTCATAATTGTATCAGCACATACCCACCGCTAGCAATAACTTTTTTTTTAAACAGTGCACTGCACAATTAAATTCAAAATACATACAATTTTCGTAAAACACTATTAGGAAAAAACGGCGAAACGATGGACCCAGAAATTTTATGCCATAATTAAAACGTAATACATGCAATGGCGCAAAAAAAACAAACAAACAAACAAAAAAAACAAACAATATTAGCCCAAACCTCGTGTGTTTTGAAAGAGAAAATCGATCCAGAAACATTTCGCCTCTTTCTTTTTCTTTTTCTTTTTCTTTCTTTCTTTCTTTCTTTCTTTCAATCTCTTACATTGGTATGATTGGCTTCCTTATCAGCGCACATCTTTGATATGCAGTCATTACTTCGGAAACATGAATTATTTATACATTTTATTTCTCTTCATTTCCATGATCTGGAATTCTCAGTCTAGACTGTGCATTCCTTTAGACCAGCAAAAAACTTTTTTTTATATTTTTTTTTAAATAACGAAATTCAAGTTTTTAACTGTTAACAAGAAAATGTCTTCAATTTAACAGAATAAATTGCAGACAAAATAGTAAATAAGAGACAAGACGGTCAATAATAATAATAATATTAATAATAATAATAACAATAATAAACAGTGATGAAAACAAAATAATATTAGTGATACTTTTTAATAAATGCCGCACCATTTCGGCAATGATTCTACTTGAGCATTAATTTTAAATACCCTTACTACGGTTTATTAAATAATTCATGCTCTGTGGTTTGGAAAATTAATAAACGGAATACAACAAGACACTAATTAAAAAGCTCGCTAATTGTTATCGGCGCCCTAATGGGATGTTAGCGTGTCAAACAAATGACATTTTTTGGCCATGCATGTGTCTGCTAAATGAGGTAACATGAGTATTACATTAGATCTCCATCTAATAGCAGACGAAAACTCTGCGTATTATTTCCTCAAAACTGAAGCGAAGGCTGTGGAAAAGAGGACGGGTTTTTACTCGGCCGAACTGACAATAAACATTTAATGAAGCCTGAGACCAGGCCGTCTCCAAACAGTGTCTTTTATTCACCCTCACAATGACTAAAGAAAGGCATCTAATTTCAAAAGTTTGTTTATTCATAAAAAATGGCACTGCAGATCTTTCTCACTGTAATATTGAAGAACAATTCAAGGGGGAAGGGGTGGGGAGCTTTACATTTGGCTGCCTTTAAAAAAGATATGTTATATGTAGGTGATGCAATATTAATCGCGCTTTGCTGATATAAAATGCAATATTTTCAGACAGCTATCGGGGTTTTTCAGGGAAGCACTTGATGAAAGCAGGTCGCAGCTGCAGTGCTGCTGGAGAAAGAAACATTTATTGCTACTGGTTGGCTTTTGGCAACGAAGAGAAGAACGCAGTGAGTATATGGACATTTTCTTTGGGAAAGAATGACTCGTATGATTTGACTGGCATTAAAATTCTCCCAATCTAGACGTGCATTTGGCTTGTTTTATAATTTGACGCTTTATTGGTGCGACAGCTTATTAAGAGAGAGCAGATTTTCATTTTCAGCTTTAGTTTATAAGTGCCATCGAGTGAGTTTGTGGCATCTGACAATGCACACATCAGTCTCAATGTTTTCTATTTTATAACAATTTCTACAAACGAATCTTTCAAAGAAATTTGAATTTGCAATTTTATTGCATTCGGCTTCATGCTGTCTGCCTTGGAGTTCAGTTTTGAGATCGATGATTCTTCTTACAATATAAAATGTTTTGTTGAATAATCTAAAAATGTATTTATGGTAAGAACTAAATTAACTCGTGTATTAAAGTCAAATGAACTATTTAATATGACTGCATCAACCTGACTACAATGCCCAAAAGAAATAATTTTTAAGAGTTAGCTCAGCTAAAACAGCTCGCTTTTTACAGTGGAGCACGATGTCGAAGACCTAATGATCATTTATCCTAACATTTTTATCATTTCCATATTTTTTCAACTGTGCATGATTTTTTTTGCAATTCGCTAATCCTCCCTTTTATATTAATTTAAAACTTACTCTAAAATTACATTTTTGCCTGCGTTTGACACCACCGAAAAGCGCAAGCGCCATATTTCAGCACCACGAACAGCTCCCTCGCAGATTGAAGAGTAATGCATTATTGAGAGTCTATATCAAACAGCTCTAGGGTGCCGCTGTCTTTCTGCCTGCACTAAAGCCTCTAATATGTTAATGGCCGGAGGGGATGCCGCAGGTACAGATCCCAGCTGCTTCATGAGCCATATGTCAGCCGGTTTGCCTCATGGATCTATTAATCAAGAGATACTTCATCAACACAACTCAACAGCATCCCACCCTTAAAGTTCAGCTGCTACAAACAGCGACAACAAGAACACCGGCTTAACCCATTTAAAGCAAAAAGAGAAACACTCTGCGGAATGATGTGAAAGAGAAAAAAACATGAGCAGTCGGGGAAAGTTAAAGATGTTGTATAGGTTTTTACACGGTTAAATGCATGAATTAATAGAGCAGTGAGAAGGTTTCTGATCAAATCGTGATCATTAGTAAATCATTAAAAATCAATTAAAATGTTCTATTTTCTACAGAAATCAACCCATCTAGATATTATAGATTTGGATTATTTTAAAATATATATTTTTTAACTAAAGAATAAATCAAATCCAAATGTGAACTTATTAACCTCAGATTTATCCAGGAGAGACTCCCTATTGGCCTAAGGTATTTTACTGAAGAAAACAATTATTTTACATTTTTGGGCAAATGAATACAGCCAATATGTGACATTTTTGTTTTCTGATCAAATCGTGATCATTAGTATTAAAAATCAATTCAAATGTTCTATTTTCTACAGAAATCAACCCATCTAGATATTATAGATTTGGATTATTTTAAAATATATTTTTTTTAACTAAAGAATAAATCAAATCCAAATGTGAACTTATTAACCTCAGATTTATCCAGGAGAGACTCCCTATTGGCCTAAGGTATTTTACTGAAGAAAACAATTATTTTACATTTTTGGGCAAATGAATACAGCCAATATGTGACATTTTTGTTATTCATATGATAAATTACACTATATTACTAAAAATAAAAATAAAAAATTAAATAAGCAAATAATCTATTATATGACTACATGATGGCATTTAACCATTTATTATTATTTTTTAAACATGTAATTAACAATTTGGCCACTGTAGCAACTAAAGCAGCCCGTTTAATGGGAAACACGTGCACACAGAGCAAATGCACGGCTCTGTATTGGTTCTAACAATGTCCATGAAGGAAGGCCCATGGACGGAAATGTCAAACAGGGGGTTGGGAGAGCGAATCCTCTGGATCTGTGTTAATTTCCAACTTGTATTTATTCAGTGATCTTCAGCATCTCGCCAGCGATGAGGGGAGGCAGGCTGTTGACACACGGCATATTTCAATCACAAGGGGTTCAGAGTCAGACCAAAAAGCTATTTGTTTAATAAATCCGTCATTTAAGTTGAAAAATATTTGATAAGCAAGGCTGACCCCCCCTCCAAACCCGCAGCTGAGAGGAAATAGAGGTTAAAGTCTTTATGCAGATCAAAACCTGCTCGGCTCTCTGCATTTATCTGCGCATCAAATGCTGCTCTATCGCAGACAGGTCGACTCCAGAAGCGAACACACCCTTCAAGAACAAACTGACAGAAATTAAAAAGCCAGCATGGTTCCTGCCAAACAATATCCAGCTATAGCTTTAAGCACGTGAGAATTGTGGCTGATCCAACTCTCCCATTGGATTGCTAGAGTAGCTGTCAGTATGCTTCTTTATGATGGGCTGTATAAATGTCAAGTGCTTTCTCTCATCCTGTCTCTTTAACACTCTCATGGCCCCGGGCCCTGCACTTTTTGACCTTCTATTGAACACACTCGCCCCTCATCATTATCCTCATTTTGCCTCTGGAGTTCATCGTTTGTTCCAGCAATCCCTCTTCACCAAAGCGTGGAGATATTTACAAACCAGCTCTGGGTGACACTGTTTACAAATGGGCCCTTCACATGGAATTTTGAAGCCATTTGATTGCACAAAGAGAGTGTGGAAAAAGTGTGGCGATGTTATTATACATCTCTAAATCAATTTAGAAAAAAGCAAAAAAAAAAAAGCAAACATGCTTTCTAGTAGGAAAGAAAAATAGACAACAATGAGATGCATGGAGAACAATTGGAGACTTTTGCTCCAGGCTCTTCCTTTTCAAATTTCTCTGAGAAAACAACCCCAGTAATTTCATACGTCTCTCCTTTCGAAAGAGATCTCAACAATGTCTCAAACTGTGCTCAGATTTGTAAAAGTCTGCAATCAAAAGAGTTCAATAAGGACTCATTTGAAGACACATTTCTCTTCAAAGACCAAACGATCTATCCAAATTAATTTTATAGCTCTATCCTCTCACTTTCTATTAACAGTTGTCTCATTGAGTCTTAACTGAGAACTCCATTAAGCTATGAAAGAACAAATTTTCTTCTTAATGTACAAAAATCATATTTTCCAGTCCGATAGATAGCTAGATAGATAGATAAATGACAAAGTCTTTAAAGATTATAGATATTTTTAATATTTAATATAATTTTTTTAATTTAATTGTTTTTATTAATTATAATACCATGTCAAAATTATATCACTACATCATAAGAGCCATCTCATTTCAACTTTTTGCTTAATTCTGCTAAACCATTGATGATATTAAGACAGCAGTTGAATCATCAAACATTACTGCCTGTAGAATGACATCAAACAGCTTTAGCAGAAACTTCTACAGATCTTTACATGGGGAAAATAGGCAGCTGATCATTTATCCCAATGAATGGCTTATCGATCACAGATGTCTGCACGCAGAGGTAAAGATAGCCCTAATGCGATACATTATGCATGAAACATATCCCAAACAAGATCTGACAGGACGGGCCAACACTGTGTCACTATAAACTCATTGAGTCGTCACATTTCAATCTGGATAAGCCTGAACTGCCGATGAATGACTGAATATATTCATCAGCCTGAGTCTAGTGGAAGTTTGAAACTTTGTGTGCATGTTCCAGACTTAAAGGCTGTGTGTGTGTATGTGTGTCGGCTGAGACGGAGGCTGTGTGTGTGTCTGTGTAGATAATGAGAGAAGCGGCCTGGGCCACCCCTGTGCTCACCACCACACCATCAAATATTCATCAGTGTTGATTAAACAAGACACCGGCCGCAGATCTGGTGGCACTGGGCTAGAACGCCCAACCATATGCAAAAAGAGGAATGAAATGGGCTGGAATGTCCTGCAGCCTGAGGTCAGCAGGTGGATGTGACATCAGAATTACTGCAGCCTCACAGAGGTGAGCTCAGACATGAGGATGATGATGGTGATGAGAGAGGACAGGAAATGAGAAGCCATGTGAGAACAGATATAAACTCATTGGATCGTCACATTTCAATCTGGATAAGCCTGAACTGCCGATGAATGACTGAATATATTCATCAGCCTGAGTCTAGTGGAAGTTTGAAACTTTGTGTGCATGTTCCAGACTTAAAGGCTGTGTGTGTGTATGTGTGTCGGCTGAGACGGAGGCTGTGTGTGTGTCTGTGTAGATAATGAGAGAAGCGGCCTGGGCCACCCCTGTGCTCACCACCACACCATCAAATATTCATCAGTGTTGATTAAACAAGACACCGGCCGCAGATCTGGTGGCACTGGGCTAGAACGCCCAACCATATGCAAAAAGAGGAATGAAATGGGCTGGAATGTCCTGCAGCCTGAGGTCAGCAGGTGGATGTGACATCAGAATTACTGCAGCCTCACAGAGGTGAGCTCAGACATGAGGATGATGATGGTGATGAGAGAGGACAGGAAATGAGAAGCCATGTGAGAACAGATGAGAGACGAGCACTCAAAGAGAGGGAATGAAATTAGGAAAGAGAAAGGACAAGAAAAAAACAAACCTGATTTTTCAGTTTTTTTAAAAATGGTTTCTCTCTCTCTCTGTGTGGAATAAAAAAAAAATTGAAGCATCTTCACACAGATATTTTTTCATACAACAACAGTCCACAGTGACCATGGCTGTAAAACTCTAAATAAATAAATGTAATTTTTAAAATTTTCTATTCATTAAAGAATCCAAAAAAATTATTAAATTTCAGCAAAAAATATTATGCAGCAAAAACTGTTTTCAACATTGATAATAATAATAATTTCTTTCTTGAGCAGCAAATCAGCATATTAAAATGATTTCTGAAGGATCATGTGACACTAAAGACTGGAGTAATGATGCTGAAAATTCAGCTTTACATCACTGGAATAAATTACATTTTAAATTATATTTTTTAGATTGTAATAATATTTCACAATTTTACTTTATTGTATTGATCAAATAAATGCTGAGCATAAGAGACAAAAATAACCCCAACTTTTGAACGCTAGTTTATGTAAAATATAAAACAGTTTGTTCTGATCCTTGTTTACAAGCTCAATTATGCAAGTTACATTTGCAGGTACATAATTTCACCAGTAGGCGGCGACAAGTGACTATCTTTATGAGTGAGTCATTGAATCATTTACACAACTGATTCGTTCAAACACACCGATTCATTTAAGGAACGAAACAAGTGACTGTATTGAGTCATTTACTCAAATGATTTTTTCACACACATTGATTCATTCAAGGAATAAAAATGGTCTGTTTTTATGAATAAGTCCCTGAATCATTCACTAAACCAATTCGTTCAAAAACACTGATTCAGGAATAAAACAAGTGACTCTTCATGAATCATGAATCAATCACTGGGTAAATGACTCAACCAGTTCTTTTTGAAGTTTGGCAGACATGGTCATTATGAACTGTAATTATATGCAAAAGAGATATATTAAGATTCATCAGAAAATTTCCTTTTCATACACAGCCGTAGTCATATACAGTAGGTGTTATATTTGATTTGAATGCTATAGTAAAGAATAAAGTTTTCAGGCATCGATGATTTAATTGCTGGGCGAACTGTTTCTTTAAGAAGAACACAGTGGAGGAGTGGATCAGGCCGAGGAGAGGAGTGAACTTGACAGGAAAGGAATAGTGGAATAGATGGGTGGAAAAAAATGAATTGAAAAGAAGAAGAGAGGAGAAGAGAGGTCGGTCACTCCCGAGCACATTAAATATTTCATGAGATGTG
>NW_015555726.1:726695-740079 GCF_001515605.1 Sinocyclocheilus anshuiensis
TAGAGAGAGGGAGAGAGAGAGAGAGAGAGAGAGAGAGAGAGAGAGAGAGAGAGAGAGAGAGAGAGCATTAAGAGAAAGATGTGTGTTTTAGTACTGTCACTCAGCACTTGACCATACGTTACAACAATTATTTGCTATTTGGGAGAGAAAAACTCTCAAAACATGGCAAAGTTTAAAACGTCAGAGTGGTTTGACTGGTTATGCCAACTCATCCTGCATTGTTTGTGTTACAAACATGAATCAGTCCCCAAATCATGCATTTTGTTGAAAAGACGTGTTGTTATTTTTACTTTGATGGTAGCCATCGAGTTCCATTGTGTGGGAAAAAAAAAATAGAAAAGTAAATAAATAAATAAAATACTGTGGAAGTCAATGGGGACCAGAAACTGGGTGAACTCTCCCTTTAAGCCATTTCTTGTGTCAAGAATAGACTTGGGCTCTTTTGACTCTGATCAGTAAGCAACCACCTGGCAATGCCCAGGCAACCACACAGAACACCCTAGCAACCGCATAGCAACTGTTAGATGACCACCCAGAACAGCCGCTGCATAGCAACACTCTGACTACAATCATTCATATTTTTTTGCATAAAATGTAAAATGTTGCTTGAATTTAATGTTTATTAAATTAATCAAAGATTTTTCTATTTTGTTTGTTGAACTCTGTGACATCATTCATGAGTCTGTGCATGAATTCATATTCTGTGCATGAATTATTAAATAACAATATTTTAAATATTTGGGTGGTTATTAAGAAGAAGTTCATGAATAATTGATCATGTCTCCAATGTCAGCAACAGTGTTTGTTTTGATCTGTGACAGTTTGTGTGTCAGGACGATTATATTGAATTGACCCATAAAAATGTTGCTATACTGTATGTGTAATGTATGCATGCCGAAAAATAAACATCTTAAGGAAAAACTTAGTGGAGAGTTGTATTTTTTCCCTTAATGCATATTCTTCTAAATATTTCTAAAAACTTGATTATCAGAACAAAAGTTATTTGTGTGTGTGGGTAAAACCAGAAAAGACCTACATTGTGGGGACATTCCAATGACTAAATAAATATAAAATAATGCGTTAATAAAAATGCTAAATGGTTTAAATAATAATAATAATAATAATAATAATACAAAATAAAAAAAATTACAAATTTTTTTTTACTAAAAAATAAATTTTTAATGAATTAGATACTATATTTAATAAATGAATAAACTAATAAAAAGTAATACATAAATAAATTGTTATATAAAAATGTATAATAAAATGTAAAATAATGTAAAACTGTAAAATAAATGTAAAAATATTAAAACAAACAAACAAATAAATAAATAAATAATATTTCAAATAAATAAATGATTGCTTGCTTGCTTGATTGATTGATTGATTGATTTGTCCTAAGAGGTAGGGTTAGTCTGTATAATTCAAAACCAATGGACATCTATGGTTTGTGCTCATTTAGGTAAAAATGCATGGGTATTTCTGAGGGTGAGTGTGTGATCTCATTAACATCCTGCTGCCAGACTGAAATTTCATCCATTAGATCCTGTTACACATTACTTTGACACACTCACACACACACACACACACACACACACACACACACACACATAGAATTACACCCGAGATGCTCAGATAAATCTTTGAGCAGTTCCTCTACAGGCCATTGTTCCAGTGCACGTTAAACGCACATTAATTCTGACAAACCCCTCAGACGGCACACGTGAAGGAAATCTTTGGCCAAATATAGCATCACTTTCCCAGCACTCCTTCGCACGGCAGGACCGAACCAAAGACACCTGCAACACCCTGAAACACACACACACATGGCTGCAGTTCATTCCAAGTCATTTTCGTCTCGTCTTATCAGCCCGTCATCCTGACAGACCATCATTGATTAGCATGTCGGTCCTGTGTCTGGGCGAGACGGCCGCGGGTCATAGGGAGTGAGAACTGTCTCTAACCAGAGCCCACCAGGGACACCTTGAGCCCCCCTGATGTCTGAGACTGACAGGTAAGACTGGAGCCCCGGTGAGCTGGATTTGCCCTCGTGTTCTCGCAACGCCGGCCCAACGCTCGGTCAACCTGATCAAGCTGTCAGGGTGAGGGCAGGAAATGAAGGTGAATGAGAGGCCAGATTGACACAA
This sequence comes from Sinocyclocheilus anshuiensis, assembly GCF_001515605.1. Taxonomy (NCBI): domain Eukaryota; kingdom Metazoa; phylum Chordata; class Actinopteri; order Cypriniformes; family Cyprinidae; genus Sinocyclocheilus; species Sinocyclocheilus anshuiensis. The sequence goes on from NW_015555726.1 coordinate 728,843, forward strand.
ACAACATCATCAGTGGACTGTCTGACATGCGCTACACTCAGTGTCCGATAGACTCCAGAAATTATTCATTAAATCTGAAGTGTGTAAATTCTTAATCACTAGCGACAATAAATGGAATTGCAAAAAAAGTGCCTGTTTTCAAACAAGTTTCCAGAACAGTCCCCTCATCTGCCATTGGCCAAGCAACCACATAGCCCCACCCCTAACTCACACTATTGGTTTAGACAATGTTACACTGTAAAAAAATATTTTCTGATGTTGTAAATAAAACTTACTGGAGTATATTTGACAAGTAAATATTATTATTATCGCTCAACTTAAGATTGAATTCAATGTTACTTGCCGCTTCTTTGTGAAATTTACCACCAATTTCGGAGTAAAAACCGTATCAAAGTAAATTGTACACCCTGCACTTACAGTAGAAGCCCAAAGTCCAAAGTATACTAAGGTTTTATGCGTACGGTAGGTTATCATCATAAGCATAGTACGCATGTACTGTACATGCACAGTCAGACTGTTTTTTAGCCGCTCATACTCTGTACGCTCAGCTCGCACATGTGCCTTGAATTGTATTTCACAGCAATTAGTTTGTCCACAAAGTGGCAACACTGGCCCAAACGGTTGTTTCACAGCCAAAATAGAAAAAGATGAGACCAAGTGTGCCGCACACCTCCTGAAAAGTGAAGGCAAAACATTTTGATCACTATCTAGTGGCTGGCTGCAGTATAGGTCATAAACCCCACCCTCTCCTTGTAAATGAATGGGATGTAAGCCAAACCAAATAATCAAATTACACTTCAAATACATTTTCCAGATGTTTCTGTCATTTTAGGTAGTATCACGCTGCTGTATGTTCAAGCATTTTTTTTTCTAATAAGTTTGCTTTTACTTAGTTATTTGATGCTATAAAAAATGGGGTGTGGCATCATGATTGTGTGTTTGTGATTGGGTCTGCGAGAGTTTGGGTGGGACTTTGATACCGCGGCTCCACCTCAGGATCACTATTGTGCAGACTCGGCCTCCAAATGATGTCATTGGCGCAAGATGGCAGTGGCCATACTGGGATGTTTTGGCTTCACTTTTCTGGTGGAAGGAAGTGGAGATGATTTGTCCATCTTTTTTTTTTTTTTACAGTCTATGGATGAGACGGAGCAACAACAACAAACTACTGGAAATGGCAACAACAACAGATGCCTGCGCTAACAAGCACTTGTGTGAATAGGTTAACAGATGCATGCAACTCTATGACTGGTGGTGGTTGAGGAGAGACACCCCCACATGATTGTAAAGCGCTTTGGGTGTACAACAGTACACAGTAAAGCGCTATATAAATGCATCATTCATTCATTCATTCAACTCTGGATAAAGGATGAAACTTTCTAGTGTGCATGTGTCTAGTGGCCCTCCAGGACCGAGTTTGGACACCCCTTCTTAATAAAGTTCACTCTAATAAAGTAATTCATGACTGTTAAAAAAGTATGTTCTATATAGTATGAATGTGTGTAGTATACATATAATACAGACAAAATTGTCATTGTCATTGTCATGTGACCTGCCATTCACAAATCCTCTCACATTCTATTTTTTGCCAACTATCTAGTAGGGAAGTATGCATCCTATGTGTTTGGCTGTACAGATACACTTAGCATTCGCATCAAAACAGAAGTATGCTTTGGGCTTAAGAGCAAGTGTACTAGAGAGTTTAAAAAGTGGAAAAGCGGAATTGTAAAGTTAAAATTTTTGTATATTGAAGTTAAAAATGGTCTTTTAGAGGTGGGACTGCTTTTCTAGGTAGATGAACTTCTGGTTACGCATACTGATGTAGATTTAATTCAAGCATAACAATTCATTTCTGACTATACTGACACCTAGTGGTGTGGATGAAGCATCACACACAATTAAATGTTATTATTTAGCAATGATTAAAGCCATAAGTCGTCAAGTCTGCTTTATTGTCAATTCTTCCACATGTACAGCACATGCATACAGAGAAATGATGCAGCTCGTCAAAATGCTCTCGATGGCGCCTCTGTAGAAGGTGCACATGATGGGGGCCGGGGCCCTGGCTCTTCTCAGATTGATTCTTCATAATCAATAATGATTATGATTAAGACATGAAGTTTGTATTAACAGGCTGTCATTAACATAAATCAAGTATTCGGCTGATCACAGTTTTTATTAGGCTACTACAATGACTGGAGTCATTTCTAACACTTTTTTTTTTTTAATGGGGGAAAAGTATTGAGTGCACTTTATTACATAACAGGGACAATTCATGCAAAAATAAGAATTTTGACACCATTTACTCATGTTGTTCCAAACCTCTATGATTTTCTTCTAGAGAAAAATTTTGAGAGACGTCTTCTTTTATGAGTTAACAAAATTGAAATTTTAGGGTGAACAATACTTTTAACCTGGGAATATTTTGTTTAATACTTTGGGTTCACAAAAGTGTTTTTGAGCACCACTGTGTGCTGTTTGAAGACTCATTGACTTCAGCCTCACTATATTCTCTCTCTCTCTGGTGTCTGTCCATTATCCATTGCTCAAACAGGGGAAACCTCTATTCATGTATGTCTTGATTGCCCTGATTGACTGCGGTGCTCTATTGTCTGTCTAAATTTACACAGCTCCCCCATATTACTGCCCGACACCCCCATCCACACACCTCCTCTAGGGGACAAAATCCACACCGCCTCATGTCAAAACCGGTCCCATCCACCATTGTCCAATTTTAACCCACTTATTGACCATTAAATGACTATACAGAGAGCAAGGGAGAGAGAGAGAGAGACATACAGAGACAGAGAGGTGAAGAATGCCACTGAATTATTTAGAGTGAAAACACAGAGAGGAAATCAATGGGAGAAAAATCTGATATTAACTGCAAATTAAACAAAGACAGAATAAAAGGGTCCCTGTGATGATTGCAGGGATGGATCTAGGTGTCTGTGTGTGAAAAACCTCACCATCAGATCAACTGCATGTAAACATTCAAATATTGCTCAATGAGAAACATGCTATATATAGTAGCAGACTCTAAATTCTGAGTAACAAAATGCTGATACATGGACATTTTTTAAAACAATTTATAACTGCACAACGTTTTTCATTGATAATAATAAGAAATGTTTATTGAGCTGCAAATCAGCATATTACAATGATTTATGAAGGATCATGTGACACTGAAGACTGGAGTAATGATGCTGAAAAATCAGCGTTGATCACGGGAATAAATTACACTTTAAAATATATTCACATAGAATTTTAAATTGTAATAGTAATTCATAATATTACTGTTTTTACTGAATTTTTGATCATATAAAAGCAGCCTTGGCAAACATAAACAAATCAAACTTTTAAATAGTGTACTTGGCACATTTGTGGTGAAATTTTGTATTCTGAATATTATTATTAAGTGAATGTTGGGTTCTAGTATCATGTTCCCACTGCTCTCTAAAAGCAATAGACAGCATGTTACAGTAATTTTACCATGATTAAGAAGGTTTTAGTACAGTAATATCACTCTTTTCCCATGGTGAAATCACTGTAATGAACATAATCAGCATCCAGGGCCAAAAACATCCAGAAGTAATAAATAATTGAGCATGGTACAGTTTGAGTCATCAGATGCTGGGATGTAATTGACCAATAAAATATGTGCAGTGATGGTCAATTAACCAGTCAAACAGAATGACTCAGCATAAAACGGAAACTTTATTACCTCTCGATTACTATAAATGCGCTCTCTCTCTACCCCTCTCTGTACTCTCAGTTTATCATCAGGTAATTAGTATTTTCATTAACTCCGCCCAGAGATGAGTCTTGATCATTTCATTTTCCCTCCATGAGTTCTTACTATGGCGTTGCCTTTATAATGAATATGATTTATGCTCGGCCAGTGTAACTTCCTTTCAGTGTCTATCTTTCTCTTTTTGTCCTTATACATGTTTTTAATTTCTACGCCATGTACACAATAGGTGTTATGCCAACTGGTTGATTAGTTCTACCTAATATGCTGATTTGCTGCTCAAGAAACATTCGTATTATTATCAATGCTGAAAACATTGTCGTGCTGTTAACATATTTTAAGGAAACTCAAATTTTTTGATGAATATAAATGAGCATTAAATGGCATTCATTTGAAATATAAATCTTTTGTAACATTATAAATGTTATTATTGTCACAAACTTTTGATCAATTTAATATGTCCTTGCTGAAAAAAGTTATTTATTTATTAATTAAATTTTTTTTGCTGATCTCCAAACTTTTGAACAGTAGTGTATATTTATTTATAATCAACATTGTTCTTTGTCTTATCATAATCCATTTTAGTGTTCCTAAAATAAATACACAATACTCTAATAAGCATGAAAAACACACAATATTTATATAAAACTGCTGTTTTTTTCAATACTTTTCAGTATTGAATGACACTTCTCTAGACTGTCTTTGCCATCTTGGATAAGCTTGTTCTGATGCATTCTGGGATTGGCTTCTCCATGAAATACACATGCAATGCTGCTTTAGATTTTATCCAAAACAAGACATCTTGTAAGGCAGCATAATAAGCTGCCTTAAATGTCATCTAGTTTGTTTTGAACAAATCTAAAGTTTTTGTAATCATCCTTATACTTAATATTTTGTACAGCTCTCCAAGTGTACTTTTCTGTGATTTGGAATAATATTTTCAGAGAAAGGAGATTTAACTCCCCTGACACCAACAGTCCATTTCTCTCCTGTTAGAAACCAAATATCCCATGCATTTGAGAGGAATGGCAGACCATCAACACTTCCAGTCGATTTAATCAAACATTTTGCCTCAGTGATTTTCAGTTCACTACGGTTGAAGTAAAGGTATGTCCATATTACAGCCGTCCTGCTGAATTCATTTGGCACGAAGCACATCCATATTTTTCGAAAAGGTTGGATCAATCCGCTGTGCGATTGAGCCGATAGCCTCGGCGGTGCTCTGGAGAGGACCGCAGTCAGACTGGCTGCCCTGCTGAAGAATCCAATACTGAGCACAGATCAAGCACAAATGCTTCTCCACAACTACAAAGTCGTATTGAGCCCTGCGGGAGGCGAGAACTGTGTACATAAATGACTTTTATCATTAATAACGGCCCATTGATTATTGTTGTGCTGTTTAAAGGTGAGCAGCGCTACCTTAGAGAACAGCAGGGGAGCCGATGCACACGCGCGCACGCTTACACACACATAAACGAGCGTGTTTCTTTTCTGAGGTGCGATTTACATTTTGGAAAGTGCACAGATTCCCTTGGGAGAGTGTATCATTTTCAGTCAATGATGACCCTGAACTTTCATTGTGGCAAAGGAAGGCAAAATGATCCGAGAGCGCCTCTTTCATGGGTGAGAGAGAGAGGGAGACAGGAAGAGAAATGTAAGACCGTATGAAACCTCCAGTTCGCTTAGAACTTCTGCTCCAACAAACGGGGAGATCTAAAGCACCCCTAATTTAAAGGGGTCATATGATGTTGCTAAAAAGAACATTATTTTGTGTATTTGGTGTAATGAAATGTGTTTATGCGGTTTAAGGTTAAAAAAACACATTATTTTCCACATACTGTACATTATTGTTTCTCCTCTATGCCCCGCCTTTCTGAAACGCGTCGATTTTTACAAAGCTCATCGGTCCTGTGACGGAAATGTTACTCCCCTACCATACTGTGATGCCCTGTCAGGCCGGAGCGACGAGACAAAAACATTAAAACCCATTATAAATGAGGCATTTAAAACTTTCACACTTTCACAATAAAACACAGCGCCACACATGGCGGGCTTGAGTGAGGAACGGCCGGTGGGCTAGAGTGAGTGGCGGCGGGCGGGCTTGAGTGAGGAATGGCCGGCGGGCTTGAGTGAGCAGAGGCCAGCGGGCTAGTGTGAGGAACGGCCGGCTATGACCCCTTTAAATGACAACAAAACGGCCTGAACGCAGGGCGAACGTCTTCTCTTTTAGGAAAACGTCTCTGGCATTAATACTGTGTGATGTGCAACTGGTGAGTTTGTGCAGGAAAACAAGCTTTCATCTTCTGCCTCTCTCTTTCTGGCTTGCTTTTTCCAACAAACACACGCTTTCCCTCCAGCGAACACTTCTCTTAGGCAGCTAAAAATTTGTATCTTTTGTCATAAAAAGTCTTTGTCAGCACAAAGCGTGCAGCAAGCTGGCAGAATCGCTCTCGTTTTGCGATCCAGACAACAGGAACCTCAGCACATCTCCAGTGTGAGAGGCAGCAAACCCTCTGACAGTATTCGGCATAATTTCAGCTCAAAACACCCAGCCTTCTTGTCTACTATCACTCCTGCTTTATCACCACTTTGCCAAATAAACGCCTGCACGTACATAAAGAGAAACCGTTAGTGCAGACATTAAAAACAGAATTGCAGGACACAGGAAAACAAGACAAACACATTCACGGGAGTGCTCGAAACAGACAAATACTACTACAGATATGAGCAGAAAACAGCTCGGTTTAGGTATAAGTGCAGTCTAACAACTGTATGTGTGTGTCATTCCACGAGTAAATAAATACATACTTTCTATGCATCTAAAGGCAATGAAGGAAAACAATAAAGTGTGCAAAAAAACTGAAAAAGCAACTATTTTAGATTAGTGGTAGACCAGTATATTAAATATTGGTCAATATTTGACCATTTTGATATCTGCATCGGCTGATAATCATGTCTGCTTGGCAGGAAAGTTTTTGTGCCACACTGCAAAATTCACATTCTTTGAGCCTTTAATTCCAGTAAAAATATGTCAACATCCTTAAAACAAGATACATTTATTTTATAGGTAAAATTGCATAAGTTTTTGTCAGATAATGTTTCTTAAATATTTTTCAATATATTTTTTATATATTTAAATAAAATCAAAGACAAAAATACAGTAATTAGATTGCTTTGATTATTTATATTATTTATTAACTATTTTGCACTGATCTATGCAATTTACTTTGTTGATAATGTTTTCAATTTTTTTTTGTCCAAAACAAGTGTTCATTTAACTTCTAAGCTTTTTATGTGCATAGAAATTGCATAAGTTAGGGTTAAAAAAATGTATATAACAATATATAACATCTGTTTTCTGTTTATAACATAGTATATAACATCTGTTTTCAATTTTTTCAGTCACTTTTTTGCCTAAAATATGTTCATTTAATTTCTGCAGCCTTGTTTGCATCTATTTTCCATCATTATATTGTATTTTAAATGTATTAGTATCATATTATTCTCTATATATCATTTTCTCTAAATATCGTTATCAGCATTGGCAATTGAAAAGCTGTGCCATTATATCAGATGACAGCACTTTGATATTTACCATAGCACTGAAATAACACCATTTATATATTTCCTGTTGTAAAAAACAACAACAACACACAACAGCAAAAACAACATAGTACTTCTATGGTATATGTCCAAAATCATGGTAAAACCATCATACAGTTTTCTAAATGTAGCTTTATGTGTAAAAGAGTGAACAGAGAATGTGAGAAAAAATTCAGAGGGACAGTGAAGTAACAGGGGTGACATGGAAACACAAAGAGGAAAAGCACAAAAGAGAACAAACAAAAAATGAAGCCAGAGAGAGTCTGAGAGAAAGGAGGGAGGGAAAAACTACAGCGGTGAAAAACAAGCACAGCAGACTCATATAGATAATGGTAGATGGCACATTAAAGCCAGCTAAATGAGCAAGAGCAGCCAGAGTACGACTGCAGACAGCAACCCCATTTAAGAAACACCATCCACTGCCCGCCTGCATAAATTATTGACGATAATTATCACAGGGTGGGTTACTGTGTGCGATAACAATCCATTCTGAACCAGAGGAAAGAACAAGGCTTTGAACTGAAATGTCACACAGTGTTTTTGATGCTCTGTGTTGAGTTTGTGGACTTTCTGTGTAGAATTTGAACCAGGGGACCAACTTTAAAATCACCCTCTGGAATAATTGGTCCATGCATATATTTTTATGTATTTATCTAGCAGTCACAGATAGCTGGATGGAAATACATAGCTGACACATTTTTGGCTAAATATTAGCTTAAAATGTATGTGCATATGTAATAGCATATATTTTAGGTGGTTTGAGTTGGTCAGTGGTCACTATTCGTCACTAGTTCATTTTAAATGTTCTTGCAGTGTGACAAATTAATTTAGAAAAAAACTAAAACAAAAAACAAATCAACTTATTCTCTCAAGTAACATAGATAGATCGATAGATACATAGATACATAGATCGATAGATAGAATGACAGATGCATGGATAGATAGATAGATAGATAGATAGATAGATAGATAGATAGAATGACAGAACACACACACACACACACACACACCTGATAAGTCCTGTTGGTCTATAAGCACTGTCAGAATGCTGGAAAACTCTCCGGCTTCACAAAAGCCCAGCTAATAAGAAGCGTTCAGAAGAGAGGCTGTCAGGAGTGAAGCGCCCACAACTGACAGCTGCTTGTTATGTTTTCTTTTTCTCTCACATTTGCAGGGTTTTTCTGTCTCGCTACCTCTGTTTCTTGACCTTGTGGACTAGTTTCCATGGTGTTGTGATATACTGTGGGCATGGATTTTTCAGATAGGTTGTATTAAAGCTGTTCTCAAAAATGACTACAACTGATAAACATACAGAAATAAAAACAAATCAGAAATCAAGAATACATTACAGAAAATATGGTTCCATCTCTAATGAAACAGTTCACTAGGTGGCAATTCTCAAAGTTAGGCCGTTACTTTTAAGAGCTACTCAAAGAAGATGGAAAATGCTGATTAAACCAAGAGAAAATGAAGGATATGCGAGGAGGTCAGTAGGCAGAGTTTTAAAGGGGTCCTATTATGCTTTTTCACTTTTTCAACTTTAGTTAGTGTGTAATGTTACTGTTTGAGCATAAAAAGATCTGCAAGGTTACAAAGCTCAAAGCCTACTCCAAAGGGAGATATTCTCTTTAACAGAAAACACTTTTCAAGAACTACAACAAACAGCTCGTTCGCACTACAACATGCTTCTTCCGGATATTGTGAAGTCACAATGTCACTCATTTAAATAATTCCTGCCTATGGAATACGCAAAAAAAAAAAAAAAGGGGGGAGGACTGTTTGAGCTGCACTAGAGACCATAGACTGTATAAAAAAACAAACAAACAAACAAAACAAAAAAACACACCACTCTGAAACATCCTGAAAAATACGTACTTGCAAAGGATCTGCACGATCCACTTGTTCGTAAATATTCTCAGGGTCTGAATCGGCTGACTCGAACTGGTATGGCAAAATTGATGCCATCATTAATATTTCCAGCTGAGCAGATGAAACTCGCGGTTATGGTAAGAGACGTGTCATTTCCGAAACGGTTCGTCAATCACAACGGCTAACCAGTCAGAGCACATTTTGTATTTCAGAAGTATGGACGTTTGAGATAGACTGGAAAGAGAGGTGCTGCAATAATGCAAAATATGTGAAAAATAATGCTTTTTTGAAATAATCAAGCATGAAATCATATTCTAGTACACCCTAAAAATTAAATCAAGAAAAGGGCATAATAAGACCCCTTTACCACCTCAGGACAGCAACTCTTTACAACAGCCTCTTTTATTAAAATAGAGTATAAATAGGAAAGTTCACATCTGTAAGAAGTTTGCTATATGCTCTGATATTCTAATAAGTTTAGGTATAAAAACGACCAAACTATACATCTACTTCAGCATAAAACTGGTCTGAATAGTTGTTTGAAAAATTGGAAATATTTGATACTTTTGTGTCAACTTCAGACTTGATGTTCAATATGGCTTCAATAATCACTGCAGATCAACACAATAAGGGCTGGTTAGGTAAATGTGTGTAAGACCCTTTCTTAAACAGGTAAAGCCAAAGAGAAGAGCTCCTTTAGAGCTCTATAAACCACCATAAACCATCCATATCATCACAACATGTCAGTCTCTCCTTCCCTCGCTCTCTTTGTCTCACCTGCTTTTCTGTTTCACAAACACACACACACACACACACACACACACACACACACAGTACTTGATGCCTGTCTATTTCTCTACGCTGCAGAAGCGGTTGTGACATCGTTGTGCCGAGGAACAGATTAGGAAGCTTGTTGAACAGGTATGAGTGTCACATTGGGCTGTTTAAGAATTCAGATGAGTTTGGGAAGAAATGCTCCCGTGCACAATTACACAGAGAGGAGTGTGTGTACTACAACAACTCTTGGCTTCTACATCATTTAGAGTAATCAGAACAGACGTCACTCTGGAGGCAGTCGAAACATGAACCGAAATAAAACTTTGTTGTAGAGATGCAGGAATGATATTGTGTGTCTGATTTGCTACTAATGTGAATTTCGCTGTGTGGAATGAAATAGTTGTGCACTACCTAATGCATACTGGTTAGTATACAGTGTATGATGCCCACTATTTTTTTTTTCCAGAATAGTGAGTGAAACGGTACGCAATGTGTAACAATAAATGTTTTAAACAAGTAGTATGTTAATGGGTAGATAGAGGGACAGATAGAAATGGAAGGTATTTGGTACAACACAGACCCTCCCTGGATCAGGACGTCACACCAAACTGGATGAAAGAGCCGGAGGAAACTGGTCAGAGAGGCGACCAAGAGGCCGGCAGCAACTCTGAAGCAGCTGCAGGGATTTATGACAAAGAGTGGTCATTGTGTGCATGTGACAACAATTCACAAATTCTCCACAAATGTGGCTTGTATTGGAGGAAAAAGCCACTCCTCAAGAAAGGCCTCATGCAGTCAGACTGAGCTTTGCCAAAAAGCACCTTGAAGATTCTGAGGCAGATGAGACTAAAATTGAATTGTTGGCCTCCACACCAAGCAATATGTCTGGTGGAAATCCAATACAGCTCACCATCCAAATAACAGCATTCCTCCAGTAAAGCATGGAGGTGGTAATATCCTGTCATGGGGTGTTTCTCTGCAGCAGGGACTGGAGCACTTGTCAGGATAGAAGGAAAAATGGACGGGGCAAAATACTTTCCTCTCAATTTCTTGAGGAAAATCTGCTGCCCTCTGCCAGAAAGTTGTCAATGGGAAGAAGGTTTACCTTCCAACATGACAATGACCCAAAGCACACAGCAAAACTGAGCACACAGTGATTGAAGGAGAAAAAGATGAATGTCCTTGCATGGCCTCGTCAGAGCCCAGACTTAAACCCCATTGAAAATCTGTGGAATGA
>NW_015555726.1:740682-752810 GCF_001515605.1 Sinocyclocheilus anshuiensis
AAATACCGTCAAATTCTTGAGGAAAATCTGCTGCCCTCTGCCAGAAAGTTGTCAATGGGAAGAAGGTTTACCTTCCAACATGACAATGACCCAAAGCACACAGCAAAACTGAGCACACAGTGATTGAAGGAGAAAAAGCTGAATGTTCTTGCATGGCCTAGTCATAGCCCAGACTGAAACCCCAACGAAAATCTGTGCAATAACTTGAAGACTGCAGTCCACAAATGCTCACCATCAAATTAACTGAACTTGAGCAGTTCGGCAAAGAAGAGTGGGCAAATATTGCAAAGTCTAGATGTGCAACGTTAGTAGAGACAAATCCCAACAGACTAAAGGCTGTAATTAAAGCAAAAGGTGGTTCAACAAAATACTGACACAAGAGGGTGATCCTTTTTCCAACTTAGTGATTCTTCTGTTTTTTTATTTGTTCCTGACATGTTGGTGTTGTATTTTTTCAATTGGATGTTATAAGTTGCACTGAGTAAATACAGATGGATAAAATAAATACGGTGTACGTCTTAATGTCAGGCTGCAAAGCAACAAAATGTGATTATTTTAAAGGGGAGTGATTCTTTTCTATACCCACTGTAGATGGATGGATGAACTTGCATTGTAGTACTCAGTATGTATCAGGTCATCAGCTAGGCATTCTATGCATACTTAAAATTCACGTACCTGTACTGTGCAAACTATACATAGAGCTGACTGCATACTGCAAATAAATACAAATAGTATGGTAATGCCCAATATTTATTTCACCACAATGTAAATTGACCTAAAGGTGATGTCACGCACTACTGCCCAATATGCATCTAATAGTTGGGAACATTTCCACATGCAGTGTTCCCATTCCTCTCGGAAAATCCCCACGTTTGTAAATCTCTTCCGCTCTCTCACTGGGCAAAAAGAGAGAGAGCGAGAGAACCCATCTGGGCTGGGGCGGCTCTTATTTGCAGCATAAGCATCCTGTCATTTCCTTGTAAAGCACATCTCACAGCAACACCCCTCTCTAAATTGATTGTAGAGCTTCATTGCACGGAGGGGCCGGGGGATGGACAGGGGGGCCTGTAATTGAGAACAGAATTAGCAAAGCCTTAAATACGCCTGGCTGATATATCATTACCCATAAACTTGACCCCCGGTGACCGCTCCCGTCTCCCCTGGGCTCTGTTCTCCAGCAGGGCCCCGAGAGGCAGATGGCTCCGAATCACAAGCACGAGTGCGAGAACCAGGCACGGAGCGCAGTGACAGGACCCTGCTTGACTGATTTCATAAAGATCTCATCATCTATTCATCACATAGATCAAACAGCACGGCTTTCTCCAATTATCAGGAATGCAATCAGGTACAGCCATTCCACATCCACATATAATCATTTACAGATTCAAACAACACACACACACATAATATTACACCATCCTATTTCAGCGATCATCCCGCTATCACCTTCAGAAGCACAAACACACACTATTACACCATTCTATTTCAGCAATCGTCCCACTATCACCTTCAGAAGCACAAAGTTCAAGAACGATTGCTAAATTGCATTTTCTTTTTTAAATTGCACATGCCACTTTTGACCATAAATCTATTTCCAACCACTCTTTGGAGAGAAATTAAAAAGGGATGGAAAAAGTTTGGAATAATTATGATTTTTTTGAAAATGCTTTTGACAGAAGTCTCTTACGCTCAATCAGGCAGATTTTATCTGATCAAATATACTGTAAAATCAGTAATATTGTAAAATATTATTAAAGCTTAAAATAACTATTTTCTATTGTTAAAATATTTTAAATTATTATTGGGGCTCAATTATTAATAATGGTTCTTGCTGCTTAATGTTTTTGTAAAAACCATGATACATTTTTTAGTATCTTTGATGAATAGAAAGTTCAACAGTGTTTATTTGAAATTGAAAACTTGTGTAAATGTATTTACGGTCACTTTTGATGAATTTAATATTTCTTTGCTGAATAAATTATTAATTTTTTTTTTTTTATCCTTTTATTATTATTTTTTAAATCTTACTAAACCCTAACCTTTGAATGGTAGTGTTCTCACAAAAATATGAAGCAGCACAACTGTTTTCAACATTGATAATAATAAGAAATGTTTCTTGAGCAGCAAATCAGCATACACTGAACACTAGGAGTAATGATGCTGAAAATTCAGCTTTGATCACAGGAATAAATGACATTTTCAAATAAATTCAATCAGAAAACACTTATTTTAAATTGTAATAATATTTCACAGTATTACTGTTTTTACTGTATTTTTAATAATAATAATAATTAAAAAAAACTCTTTCAAAAATAATAAAAAAATCTTAATTATTCCAAACTTTTGACTGGTAGTTTACATAAAGATGGTACGATTACCTTTTATCATTTTGCCACACTCACCAAAAGAAAGTCATTCTCAAATTGTTCTCATCTGCTCAGAGCACACATTAGTCTTCTGTACCTGTGCTTGAATTACCTGCTGTTCTCGAAGCACATCTCATAATGAAACAGTTCAAAGGGTTTCCACTTCACATGCGGCCTATTACTGGTCTTTTAATCTACAACTCGTGATTCAAACTGCTCAGTAATTAAAGTAAATGTGATTAGAGATGTTATCACTCAGTCAAATACGAGTGCATGGGCAGCATTTGAATTTGACGCATGAAACCAATTTCCTTCCTTCAAACTTCCAAGAACAAGCAGGATGCTCTCTTTGCCTAAATCATTACTGGAGGAGTCAAACAGACAGGTAACATGATGGAGTCGCCATTGAGGGCGCAATTTAAAAACACTACTGAAGACAAATGATTTATTCATATCCAGTCCAAATGCAGCCCTAAAACAATTACGCTCAGTGGGCTCTGTGTCACTTAAGTGAATGAAGAAGAAATAAATAGCTGCTATGAGATGTTTGATATACTGCCGCACATAATAACATTTCTGGATTTCCACAAAGTGGATGGGAATGAAATTAGAAGGTCTCTGGTGTCCCTAATGAAATGTTCAGGCAGCTGACTTGTACGGTAATGGATTATAGCAGCGCATGGACATGATAATATGCGTCTCAAACTTCTAGACGACAATCAAACTGAAAAGCAAGAAAAAAAAACTTTCAATGTAACTTCAGGAAACATGAACTTAATACTAGTATGAAATGAAATATCTTAATTTTATTACATACAGAATATAAATATTTGATATATTATATACAAAATAAAATTAAGATTTTATAAAGTTTGTTTATTTGTCCAAAAACAGATCCAATAATCTATATCTATTATGGTGCTTTACATTCATTCATTCATTCATACATTTTTCAACAAAATTATTTTCATGCTATATAGCTGATAACTGATCAATGTCCAAAAAATAAATATAAATCTAGTCAACAAAATCAGTGTCAAATCAATGTTGTGACGCTTAAGAGAATTTAGGCATCACAATATCATCATAATGTAAGGTATTATAGAAATTAACACTAATTTCAAAAATAACACAAGTAACAAAATAATCTAAAATCTTAAACAAACTGAAAACATGCATGCATTACATAATTAAATATTCAAAATAAAAAAAAAACAAATAAACATAAAATAAAATAATACTACTATCTGCCGCTATATATTGTGCATCCTTAGCGAAATGTGTTAAATGAAACTGATGGAGCTGCAGTCCAAAATATTTCATACACACATATGCCAGAAGAGAAGATGCATAATTAATTTTTATTTTTTATTTGTTGAATGAAGAATGGTCTAAATCTGTGGAAACTGCTGAGCCTTTTGCAGAAGAAGAGTCAAGCAATCAATGGCTTTCCTATCAATGCACCTGCACATACACTGTGTATTACTATAGTTTAAAAGAGATTAACTATAAAGCTAACAATATAAATGATCAATATTTTAAAATATCTTAAAACTCGATATAGGATTCTCACTCGTTTACTCCATTTCTAAAAAACAAATAAATATTCCTCCAAAGAGAAGTACCGCTCATAGTTTCACTGTTAACAGCTCTTTGTTTCTATTATGGCCTTTCCATGAATGTTCCCCACTGGCCATGAGCAGATGGACCATGGGAGACTGTTGGCAATGCTGACATATAATACAGAAGCAACACAAAAGGGCCAATAAAGGCTTTTCCCCAGGGGCCCAAAATTAGAGCACCATTCCACACACAACAGTCACAATACAAGTGACACAACAGCAGGGATGAATGAAAGCCTGGCCAGTCATGACACAACATCCTACAATGTGAACAATCATTACAGAATTAAGAGAATACAAGAATATTTTCTACTATGTTTAATTAAATGTGTTACTTGCTGCAACAGTTTGTGAAATTTACTAGCAATTTCTGAGTGAAAATTATTTCTACTCAATTTTTTTTTGTTTTTAGTGCAGACTGAGGGGAAGTTAAAGAAATGATGTATTGATATTCATTTTCGGGTTCTATTTAATTATCTTTTAAAGCATGAGATGCTCAGCGGAATGCTTTCGGAACGAACGCTTTCTCTCACGTATCGTAGCTAATTCCATTGTCACTCCGCCTGGGTTTCCTGGGGGTCATTAGGGGGTGAGAGGGAGGGTCGGATAATCTGTGAATAATGTCGAGGGCGTGCATGTGTGTGTGTGTGTGAGTCAGAGCGAGGGGGCGGAGAGAACTACTGGCAGCTTCATCAATTTTTTATTTGCCACTCAGACAAATGAAACACCCGCCACCCAGAACAAGGGGGACCTTCTGACACTTCAAAGAGAACCCCTATGGGTGGTTCTCCTCTTGAAGCGGGGCAGCTCCGGGTCCCAACCCCGCCCCCTTCTCGGCTGGGGGGCAGCCCAGGCCTCATTAACCCTTAAACAGGCCTGGCGTGAGATGCGCTCTTTGCCTTTAATTACCCCTGCACTTTTGGCAAGGCTGCCACCCTCGTACCCTGCTCTGAGACGGAAGGAGGGGGTTAAAGTACTTCTGGAGTGTTCCGAGCATGTGCCTTAATCGAAAAACCAGATCACACCTCTTTGCTCTAATTAGCCGGAGAGAAACGCCCCTCGCTAATGTAGTAGCACAAGGAGGAGAGCGAACAGCGTGTGTGCGTGTGTGTGTTAGATTGGGCAACATGTAGAATTTAAGCATTTGCTCTTATTATTTAGTTTCTGAATATGAATTAATTTGGCTACAAATCATAGGAAGTTGAAATGGAAAAACAAGAAGAAGAATGTATTGAATTGCATTTCAAACAAATTCAACAATACAGTGAGATTTCATTAGTGTAACACAAGTGACAAAGTAAACATTTAATATTGACTAATTATGCCTGTTTATTCCTTGATATGTAAAACATATATATTTTTTCTTATTTTTGTTATTAAAAAGCCATCAAAAAGAGATTTTAATTTTTAATTGTCCACCATATTTTTTTTTAGACATATTCAGCCATTTCATATGCACTACCGCTCAAAAGTCTGGGGTCAGTGCAAAGTTGTTTATGTTTGAAAGAAGTCTCTAATGTTTATCAAGGCTCCATTTATTTGAAAATAAATAAATAAATAAATAAATAAAATATTATTTTGTTTTCCCTTTATTTTAAAATATAATTTATTTCTGTGATGTAAAGCTGAATTTTCAGCATCATTACTCCAGTGTCACATAATCCTTCAGAAATCATTCTAATATGCTGATTTGCTGCTCAAGAAACATTTTGATATTTTTGTGGAAACCATGATCCATTTTTTAAAACAATTTTTAATTAATATTTGAAATAAAAAACGTTTATAATAGCATAAATATCTTCTTTGTCACTTTTGATCAATATAATGTCTCCTTGCTGAATGAAAGCATTCATTTCTTTAATTTTTTTTGTACTGAAATCTGAATTTCTTCTTTCATTCCATTTGAATAATTCTTAATTTTCAAACACAAATCATTAAAAATACTTTACATTTAAATTTGAACTACAGTACTGCTTCATGACTATTAAATTGATTTAAATTCCGAAAGTTCATTTTAATCAGAATTTAAAGGTGTCTGTTTGGGTCTATGTACAATTTGTGTGTGTGTGTGTGTGTGTGTATGTGGCTTGATATTCCCTTGAAACGGACAAGCAGGTTTAATTGTATGGAAGCATATGAGGCAACCAGCAAATTGAGTGCAATTTACACAAACTCACGCAATGCTCTGTTAGCCCACTTCTACTGTTTCTAATGGCTCAGTAAATTAATTAGACTAATCAGACACACCCCATGGAGCCCGGCAGCAGATTAAAAGAATTAAACAAACAGGGGAGTGTTAATACAGACCAAACCCAGAGGAACATCCCCTCCAACTGTCAGACGATCACAGTAAAGGAATTTCTCTCCACGACCACAGTTTCACCTAGAGATCTCAATGCTGTCACATATCTTCCCAAACAGACAGTTTGGATGTTTAAACCACTATTTCATTCAAAACAATGGATATTCTATCATTATTTATGGTATATTTAAAGGGGTCATAGGATTCTACATGCACTTTGACAAGTTGTTTTGAACTGAAATGTGTGTTGGCAATGTGTGTACACAACCACCCTAAAATGATAAAAATCCACCCAGTGCTTTTTTGTTAATCTACTAAAATCTTTACCCCTTTCTCAAATCGAGCTGATCTCAGATGCCCCCTCCCACGATAGTTTGATTGACAGTAGCGTTTCAGCACAGACTGGACTGGCGTCTTACCTTAGACCCGCCCTCAGTGAGCTGTCATCAGTCCGCCATTGTTTCACCGCCGGAGCAGATGTAGACGAGAATGAGTCCTAAGCGATTGAGGTGTTCTGTTGTTGGATGTAATAATGAACATAGCAGTCGTCATTTACTCCCGACATCTGAGCCGCAAAGACGCAGTGGATTACATTTGTTTCTGAAGGGAATGCGCCCCCAATCTACATAAATGCGTCTATGTTCGCGCGAATCATTCGTGATCCAGCTTCACCTACAGAAGTGAGTGTAAGGTTTTTTAACGAATCTTTGCAAATCGCCTTTCCTAATAATGTACTAATTAGCAAGTTTCAGGATGAATGCAGCTAAAGTAAACAGTCTCTCTGAGAGCGGCTCGGAAGAGAGGGGCCGGGTCAGCAGAGCTCATTAACATTTAAAGGAAAATGCTACAAATCTGCATGCTCTGAAAAGAGCTGTTTTTGACAGGGTAAAAAAGGTGCTTTTTACACTACCATTGAGAAATTTTAACCAAACTATGTTACAGACTTTTCATTAAGACCCTAAAGAATCGTATCAACTTGTGGAAAATGGGCATCCTGTGACACCCTTTAAGAATCTTCTCACAGCTCTTTTCCATAGAACAACAGTTTATAGCGAATATGTCTGTCAAACTCCAAAAAAAGCTTGATTTTGCATAAAATGTTGAAGGAACATGATCTATCTGGGTTGTATTTTGACAAACTGTGTTTATAAGCTGTAAAACATTTGAAGTTGGAACATCCATGTGGAACAAGCATTACCGATGATCTAGTTCCGCAGCAGGAAAACACTGAAATCTTTGCTTTAAATGATTGACTGACTTGACTAGTCAAATTGTAATTCTTACTTCGTGCTAAATCATGAACAAAATTAATCTACAATATTTTCCCATGAATGCTACTGGAATTTAAAACACATACACTTATAAAAAGCAATAAACCCATTTATTCGAAACACATTTTCAATACTTGACTCGACCACATAGACAAGCCCGTCTCCATTATTGAGTAAATCTGAAAGCATAATCGCTGATGCATACTCATTTTTCCCATATGAATATTTGATGTGCGAGATTACAGCGGTGAGGAGTTTTCTCATCTGAATTCAAAGGAAAGCAGGGTGCTTTGTTCTTCTCCTCTAGCTTATTAACTGGCAAACACGACGCCGCGCCTCTGTCGCCATTGATTTTCAAACCTCCTCACAAGGTGAGTGTCAAAGCTCGAGAAATGTAGAACACTTCCTGGTGTGGATTGAGTGCCCAGTGAGAGTGGGCCGATCGCATCAGACGACAGTATCGAGTTTTATGAAATCTGAGACGTTACTCGGCTAATTAAAGGTGGACCACAACATCTGACCCGGGACAGACACCTTGAAAACGCTACAGGACATCCCACCTGAAATCCCAGGAGACCGTGGCTCTATATTACCTGATCATCTGTATTGATCAACCACAGGCAGAATATGTTCAAAGAGCAAAAATAATCACTATGAATCTGGGTACGTGCACACTCATCTCAGCACGCTTTCGATGTTCTTGTAATGCATCTAATTATTTAGGCCACATTAGGAGAACACAAATGAAAGTTCTAGGTTTTGAGGAAGAGTAATCAATATGCAGTGGGCCAGTGTGAACAGCCAGTTAATAATACATGAACTGGGTTATATGATCCCACCCCATGTCTGCCAACCTCACGTCATCCTACTTTCAGCACAGAAACAAACCTGAACATGAATCCGCTACTGTAACCGCTCAAAAAGCTCAGCCAATGAGCAGGGCCGATTACAGCTCTACCGCAGGCCTCCTTCTGCAAACCACCGGAGGTTGAAGCAAAGGGGAGAGGAAAAGAGGAAAAGAGGAAAAGAGGAAAAGAGGTATAGTTGTCTGAGACATGAGGATAGCATTAGTTCACTCAAAATGAGAATTCTGTCATAATTTACTCACCTTTCTCGTGTCATTCAGTCCTGTTTAAATACCTTCCTGAGAACAAAAGAGGAGATGTTAAGTAGAATGTACATGCTGCTTGTAGACAGACAATGTCAAGCTACAAAAATGACAAAAAGCACCATAAACGTAGTTCATATGGCTAATTTGTATTACACTATGGCTTTGTGAGAGCAACAGACCAAAATTTTTATTGTTGTTTGCTGAAAATCTCCTATCCTCTCGCAAAGCTATTGCATGGCTTCAGAGGACTTGAAATAAAGTGCACAAGTTATATGGACCACTTTACGTTTTTTTTTTTCTTTTTTCCCCCCGTCTTTTTTTGGAGTTCAACAGCATCCCTCTCATCTTTACTCTCATTGTAAGAAATAGAGCAACATAAACATTCGGACATTTTTATGTTAATGTTTATATTTTATGTTATGAATGAAAGATGGCTTGGAATAACGGTGAGTATCACAGGATATTATTTTTTGCGTGAAATCAAACTATCATTTTAATGTTAAAAACAAGGCTCTAATACCACTATTTATAAAGTAAAAGTTAATGTCCTAAATTAAAAAGGTTTTATTTATTGTTAATAATAATTATTAATTATTATAATTAATTTGTTTTATTAATTAATAAAAATAAAATATAATATAACAAATATTATATTATATTATACTAACATGTTATATTATTAATAGTAAAATAATATGAAGCAACAGCACTTGATATTAGAAAATTCTTAATTAAAAACATAATATAATATAATATAATATAATATAATATAATATAATATAATATAATATAATATAATATAATATAATATAATATAATATAATATAATATAATATAATATAATATAATATAATATAATATAATATAATATAATATAATATAATATCCATTTTATTTTCATATTTGTGACCCTGGCCCACAAAACCAGTCATAAGGGTCAATTTTTGAAATTGTGATCTGAAAGCTGAATAAATAAGCTTTCAATTGATGTATGGTTAGGATAGCACAATATTTGGCCGAGATACAACTATTTGAAAATCTGGAATCTGAGGGTGGAAATAGATTATGAGCAGTAATTAGACGTACATGGAAATCAATGCACTTACGGCATAGAGCTGGAGGCAATGAGAGCAGATGAGAGGCTCTACAGCAGGGGCCCCTGCAGCCCCTGAGATAGGAAGATACACACCAGGAGACTGAGTGACAGGACCGAGCCAGAGACGAGGATGAGAGACACACGAATCTGCACTTTGGAGGCCTGTATCTCTATAATATATAGATTCACAAATTCTCCTGTGGCTTGTTTCTGATCTTGCCCTCGCTTCACACTAGAGGTCTGCTACACAACACATAATGCAGGGCCAGGATCGGCTTGGTTTTTCATTTCAGGTTCAGGTACAGTAACTATTTAATTAATTAAAACAACATTTTTACATAGGATGTGAATTATGGGGATTTGAGGCTCAACATCTATGAAACTGCACAAGTTTTGCTCATAAACAATTCTTTAAAAAGTTGATCACCTAGAAAGTCACTGAATTATTCACATATTTTTTTGTACAAATATAAATTATTATATTATTTATTTTAGAATCATTGAGATACTATTACAGTTTCTATTAATATTTTGAATCAGTTTTTATTTTATGTATTTGTTTTCATTTTAATTTTAGTTGACGTTTTAGTAATCTTGTTGTGTAGTGTTTTTTGTCATTTTAGCAATGTTGTTTATATATTTATATATAGATCTATATATTTTTATTATTTCAGTTTTAATTTTATTTATTTTAGTACATCAATTTATTAAATAAAATAATAAATACTAAATCATTGCATAGATACTAATACTATCAACTAAATTAAAATGAGAAATGTTGCCTTGGCAAAAAAAGTTTTGATTTTATTTCAGTTAACATTTATTTTATTTCAAGTAAAGATATTTTTATGGTTTTAAGTTTAGTTTTAGGTAACTGTAATAACCCTGAGTTTGAGTTCGGGCTGCAAAAAAATGGACTTTCTTACTCAGTGTTTTTGTCTTGTTTTCAAGTACAAATATATACACATTCTTAAATCAAGATACACTTATTTCAGAAGCAAAACGACTTAAGATATTGAGTCTTGATTTCTGAACAAACTAAATTAAGCATATTTATGCTTAAAAAAAAGAACAAATATGCCAATAGGGTCAGAAACATTTCCTTTTGAATTAAGATTATTTTCTGTACCCACTGACAGATATTTTTTTTTTTTTATAATTTAAAAAAGGGTAACACTTTAGTTTAGGGACCAATTCTCACTATTAACAAGTTACTTATTAACATGCCTATTATTAACATATTGGCTGTTTATTAGTACTTGTAAAGCACATATTCTACATGGCCATATTCTAAATCTTTAATCCTACCCAATACCTAAACTTCACAACTACCTTACTAACTATTAATAAGCAGCAAATTAGGGGTTTATTCAGGCAAAAGTGGTCAAAAAAATTATAAAAAAAAAAAAAAAAAATCTTAAATAATTTTAGGGGGACGGATCAGACATGACATGAAGCGAAGTGGGGGAGAGAGGGTGGGGGGGCGGTATCGGGAAGGTCCTTGAGTCGGGATTCGAACACGGGACACCCGTAGCTTTTTTTTTATTTATTAATTTATATATTTTTTATGATTATTTGCGAATCGCGTTTGCTCTTCCACAGAAGAGAGGGGCGGGTGTGAGCAGAGCTCATTAGCATGTAAAGAGAAATGCACCGAAACCAGTCGCTGTGAACAGAGCTGTTTTTGACAAGGTAAAAAGGGTATTGTTTTACACGACCACTGTGACCATTTCAAGAATACCCTAAAGAATCATACCAACTTGTGGAAAATGGGCATCCGACGGCCCCTTTGAAGCACAGCCACCACAAAACATGACTTACTTTAAATCAGGGGTTCTCAAACCTGTCCATGAAGTACCCCCAGCACTGCATGATTTGTATGTCTCCCTATATCTGACACACCCACTTCAGGTCATGCAGACTCCACTAATGAGCTGATGAGTTGAATCAGGTGTGACAGATGAGGGAGACATACAAAATGTGCAGGGCTGGGGGTACGCCAGGACAGGTTTGAGAACCACTGCTTTAAATCATTCTGAGGTTAAATACATATTTAAAATCATAACAAGAAATAGTTTAATAGCTTTGATACTGTTTTTGAAATCAAATCTTTGCATAGCTATGACAGGAAACACTGGAACCTAGCAATGCCTTAGAAAAAACAGTTAATCTTAAAAAAATATACATAAACCCTATCGGATAAGCATGTTATAAACTACTGAAACATTGGTGTTTCATATTTTAGAGCAGTCACTGAAAGAACTCAATTAAATCTGTATGTGGGAGTGTGTGTGAAAAAATCAGATGTAACCCCATTTGTAATCCTTAACATTTTCATAAGTAACTGTAATTTAATTACA
>NW_015555726.1:752820-760599 GCF_001515605.1 Sinocyclocheilus anshuiensis
TAATTCCGTTACATGTAGTTAGTTACTCCCCAACACTGTATATATATATATATATATATATAGTGTGTGTTTGTGAAGTCATTGCTTATATATATATATATATACAGTATATATATGCATGCATGTTAGTCTATACCCCTTTATGAGGGGTATACCCCGTTCTCCCTGGAGTCACACTCTTCTGCCCCATCTCAGTGTTCGGCCGTGGGCGGAACCTGTCTGTGATCATGGCAGTAATGAACATATGGGTCTGTCTGTGATCTTACAGCCGAGTTTAATCACCGCACTGCCCACACACACACACACACACACACACACACACACACACACAGCCCGAAGACAAACTCCTGCCGCTTTGTGTTTCACACCACTAAAATACCTTTAATGAGATGCCTTCTCAGAAAAGAAAAGAAATAAATTAGATTTGCATTTGCGGAGGAGATACTGGTGTGTGAAAGTTTTGGGTTTAATCTTTAGTTCAGCAGCATGAAGGAAATGAGCCGCTTTCGGTTGTCTTGACACTTGCCATGCGCCTTATTTACTGTTGACTGTGTATTAGCATTAAGTGGCTAACAATTGTTAGATAGCAGCAAAAAAGAAAAGACCAATCTCAGAAAGACCAATTAGAATTCAGAATGCAAATATTGTGATGACATCACAACTGATGATTAGGTTTTGAATTTTTAAACGTTTATCTTAAAGAAAGTACTCTACCGTTCAAAAGTCTGTAGTCGGTAAGGTGTTTTTATGCTCATCAAGGCTGCATTTATTTGATGACAAATACTGTAATATTAATAATATGATAAAACATTATTACAATTTAAATAGATTTGAATAGATTTGAAAAAGTAATTTATTCCTGTGATGCAAAGCTGAATTTTCAGCATCATTACTCCAGTCTTCAGTGTCACATGATCCTTCAGAAATCATACTAATATGCTGATTTGCTGCTCAAGAAACATTTCTGATTATTATCAATGTTGAAAACAGTTGTGCTGCACAATATTTTTGTGAAAATTATAATACATTATATTGAGGATTCCTTGATGAATAGAAAGTTCAAAAGAAACATTTTAAATTAAATAATTATTATATATTAACAACGTAAAAGTCTTTGTCACTTTTGATACATTTTATCAAACTTTTGAATGGTAGAATGGTGATATTAGGCATCAAATATGAGAATTATCATTAATAAAAGAGCTCTTAAAAGATATTTGTTGGTAGTCTTGTATGTAACCATTATATCAATTTTGTTTCCATTAGATCGGTTCCTCAAAAAACAAAAAAATAAATAAATAAAACAAAACAGATTTTAAGTCACCGTGTAGAGGAACCATAGACTGATTCATATGTGCTTTATTTGATGTAAAGTAATGGAGTGGGATTATATTGAGAGGACAGGACATTTCAGTAGAGGTGGAACAGCTCTTATTAGACAATGTTTGTCAAGAACCCGGACCAATCTTCACCCTCCCTTTCTGTCCTGTCCCAGTCTCGGATAACTCTCAATAACATGAACGGCCCTAGACAAATTTACACAGAAAATGGTTTTGAATGCTTTTAATCTTCCATATGGGTAAAAACAGGAGACTGTTTGAACAATGATTCAGACAGATCTCATTTAAATGTAATGAAGACGTGATCCTCACCCCCTCCATGATCCATGAGCTCATTAGTCAGAGGAAGTGCAGATGAACGTGTGCTTAGGCCTGTATTTATATTTGAGTATTTTTGGGGTGAATAATTATAATCGTGCATATGAAGATTTATCACGCCCTAACTTTTGACTCTGATTGGTACAATTTTGAGAGCCTCCAAGGGATGATGACTGACCCACACTGACTCTGTGCCCATTTTTCACATTTTCTGCACAGATTCGCAAGGAAATGCATAGTTTCTACATATTTTCATTGGAAAAAAACTATTTATTTATATATAATTATTAGCAGATGTGCTATACTTTTATTTTTTAGAAAGTGACCTGTAAAGCTTGTCCTGAGAGTCACATAGAATATTAACATGGCAGAGTTAGAGCTGGATCTTCCACCAAATAATTACAATGAACCAAAGAAATAAAAGATAGCTGGTAACTATCTGTACCATATTAAATGGCATAGCATAATATTTTTTCCCTTGCATCGTATTGCATTGAATCGCATTGTGTTGAATCGAATCGAAATCATATTGCACTGCATCGCAATAGGGGTGAATTGTATCACATTGCATCGGTAGCTGCTTCATATGTATCTTTACTATGCATCATCGTATCATTGGCTATGCATCGAGATGCGTCTCGCATCGGCCTCAGTTTTGGAAATGTACATCCCTATTCTTTATACTATACAAATACTGTTATACTGTAAGACAAAAGTTAGTATTTAAAGGGGTCATATGCGATTTCAAGTTTTCCTTTCTCTTTGGAGTGTTACAAGCTGTTCGTGCATAGATAAGATCCCTAAAGTTGCAAAGACTAAAGTCTCAAACCCAAAGAGATATCTTTATAAAAGGTTAAGACGTCCACGCCCTCCTAAAACGCCTCGTTTAAACACGCCCCCACATGTCTACGTCACGATGTGGGAAGATTTGCATAACGCCGCCCAAATGTTCACGCAAAGAAAGAACGAGTAACTTTTATTCTCGCTGTAGTATTGTTGCTGCCGCCGCCATGTTGTGAAGACGTTGTGTGTTTCATTGCGAAAGCGAAACTACTTTGTTTGGCCTTCCAAAAGAGGACACAACTAGAAATCAGTGGTTAAGTTGTATTTACAACCACAAAATAATGTTCTTTTTTAGTAACATCATATGACCCCTTTTATAATAATTTTACTGCTGTAAAACTACAATACTAGTATTTACATCTTAATTTATTCAGTTTCAAACATTTTCACTTTGCAAATGCAGCACATACAGTACATTTACTGCATTAAATTTGCATCCTTCACAGTTTTACCACACTATGCCATATCTTGATTTGTGATTTAAATTTTATTTCTATATATAATGCAGCCCTATTAATAATGTTAGCTTTGTCAAAAATTCAAGCGTTGGCACCCATATTATCTTTTTACAGCCAAATTATTGCTACAGCCAAAAAATATCACTTTGTCAGCCTGTGTCACATGGCCAACATATACATGTTTTGGAAATGTTGGATAATATCAAGGGGTCAGGGTTTGGCTGCTGGTACAATAACTACAAGATTATTATATATGAATTAATTGATGGACATTTGAAAACATTCCCGAAACACCTCCTTCTCTGGAGTTGATCTTGGCATTGAATAGAGCTGTAAAAGCGTAATGACATGAATTCAGCACAGATGGACCTCCTCTACTCTCAAACCACACACTTTTAGAGTTAAAAGCAGCCCATTACGCTGGAGATGAGAGCAGTTTTGGTTTGATTTTAGGCTCAGGGGGCCGCTCTGCTCTGGTTGGGAGCCTGTGACAGGATTTAGATGTGTTGATAATGCGTTAAGATGAGAGATCTGAATGAAGACAGGTAGACTCGGGCTTCACTGCACTCCTGCACCAGTGTTTGTTTCTTGCTTTTTTTGTTTTGTTTTTTAGTCTGCTGAATGACATCAAAGAGAAGCTCTCTCGGCCTGTCTCGCTCAGAACCCTTTGGCATCTGCTCGCACTACTATTCTCTGTGCCTGTGTCAAGCAGGGCAGCAAAGGAGAGCGAGAGAGAGAGAGAGAAAGAGAGAGAGACAAGGTGACAGGCCTATGAAAGCAGAGATATTTTAAAGGACTGAAACCATTTGAGCAGCTGAATTTGCGTCAGTGTGTGTGTGTGTGTGTGTGTGCTCTGAAACATGAGCCTTTCTCATTGTTCATTTCCCAATACGACTTTAAAGCCAACAAGACCCGATTACCAGTTTCATCAGAAGAGTGGAGGCCAAAGTGTTCGTCTGCTCTCATCCTCAGCGTATTGTTACTCTAAACTGAGCAACTCTAGGGATCTGCCTTTAACGCAAACATGTGTTTGCGTAAATGAAGAAAAACGTAGAAACACCAAAGTTGACTGTTTCCATTACGTTGGTGGTGTCAAATGCACAAATAAATGCCTCGGGGTTCATGCCGACAAAGGCTTACGTAAGTAAAAGTACACAAACACACGCTTCACACACATATAATACTCTAACACACACAAGTGCATACTCAAGTATACACTAAAATATATGAAGAAGTGAACAGATCACTCAATGAACACATTAGCTTGTGTTCTGCATACTGCAGTGCACACTGTATACTGCCTACTATTAAAAAAAAGTAGTGTGAGTATGTGAATAAAAACGGTAAGCACTTCACATACCATTCTGCTACATTATCACTTCAATGCAGCGAATAGTGTCCAAGTGTCAAGTCATGACATAAATGTTATTTTACAATGTCGATCTTTTTTTGTTTGCATAAAATATATCTATACTTTTGCCAATTCAATTGAATAAGAAATTTCTGGCTTAAAAATGATGGTTCATACACTGTAAAACCCAATCAGTTCTGAATACTCAAAACATTTGTGGAAACCAATTACCTGGAAACATTTAACTTTAATTTTGTACTACACAAACATGTTAATTACAATTTAATTTTAAATACTGAATAAACTAATACAGTTTGTTTGCAAAAATATATTTACTAGTACTCTTCACGACAATGGTAAGCCTTCAAAACTTCAACATAACAGAAACCCTTTATTTTTTTTGACAGTGGCAGTAAAGATATTTATAATGTTACAAAATAATTATATTTCAAATAAATGCTGTTCATTTGAACTTTCTATTCATTAAAAAATCCTGAAAAAATGTATTACAAAAATATTCAGCAGCACTGAACTGTTTTCAGCATTGATAATAATATGAAGTGTTTCTTAAGCAGAATGATTCGGATCATGTGACACCGAAGACTGGAGTAATGATGCTGAAATTTCAGCTTAAAATTCCCAATTTTTTTGTTTTTACTGTATTTTTTGATAAAATAAATGCAGTCTTGGTGAGCACAAGAGACTGCTTTCAAAAACATAAAAAATCCTGACCGACCTCAAACTTTTGAATAGTATTATGTAGTATGTTGCATACTGCAAAAGTAGTATGAGTAGTATGACTGAATTTTTTGAGAGCTGATCCAAACATGATAAATGTGCACAAATTCTTTCGAAGGGGCAAAGGTCAGGGGGCCACGCTTAGCATTAAATATCTGATGATTAATATTGTAGCCTTACAAATAAAATCTTTCACACTCAGAGCTTCACACTTCAACCATCCCTAACTCAAGAGAAATGAGTAAATGTAGGAGAAAACACGAAATAAACAGTAAAATAATTAGTAAAAGCAAGATAACGATGCACACAAAACAAAAGAAAGGGAATAAACAAATATCGTAAACAGAGCGGCATTCCAGCCAGAATCATCAGGGGCCATAGAGGAAAACAGATGCAGAGAACGATGGAGGGAGACGCTGAGGGTGGAGGTAAAAAGCCTGGCTCAATTAGCATCGTAAAATAAAATACTTTGTAAAAGGAAATAAATGCTGTAGCAAGAGGAAGATTCATGCTCTGAAATAAACTGCAGCTGTTGAATTTTTAATTGGAGAGGTCCTAATTACGGTCATCAGACAGTGCTCCTAAACACATTCCACTTCTCTCTTTCTCCTGCAGTGGTAGAGGAGTAGTCCGGGTGTACGCTTTCATTTCATTAATATTTGATGAAATGGGTCCGGCTGCCTCAGCTGTGCACCGCGGCCCAGAATGCAGCCTCCATTACGCATGCTTCTGTCTTACAGCCGCGTACATTAGCTGGATGTCAGAAGTGCGCACGTATGTGTGTGTGTGTGTGTGTGTGTGTGTGTGTGAGAAGCGGGGCGGTGTCTCGTCAAATGGTTCTGTCGATTGATGCTATTCGATGGTGGAAAAACACTTGGGTGTGAGCCATAATTGAACTGACACCAATAATGAAACCAGATAGTGTCTCAGAGCCGCCAGCAATATGCTAAAGATATTGATGCTCCTAATAATTCCTGGGGACTTGGACAGGACTAACGGAACAGAGGAAGCGCTCACAAAATAACAGCTTTAAATTACATCCCGTGACAACTTGTGAAAAGTCCATATCTGTCGACGCTGACAGTGAGATGGGAGTTTTTCCAGTAGTAGTATTGCACAAATTTAAAAGGAAACTGGACAGATCTGGTTGTGCATTTGCTTTTGAGATGCACAATGTGCTAAATGGAACACTATATATATATATATATATATATATATATTAGTTATTAGTTGAGAACTTAAAACTTTCTACACTACTGTTCAAAACTTTGGGGTCAGCAAGAATGCGTTTTATTTAAATTAAAAAAAAGTGTTAATTTATTGCAATTAATTCATAAAAAAAAGCCAAAACTGATGTGATAAGTGATGATTAGTTTGATTAATTATATTAAATTAAACATGCAAAATCAGTGTATCATGTAATTAACTGCATTAAAAAATAATTAAAAATAATAAAAAATCTGAAATATTATGTGGTTATTTAAAACAGCATTGGACTATATTAACCCAATTTATTTTCTATTCTGATTTGCACAGAGATGTCTGAATAAGCCAGACTTGTTGACTACGGCAACTCCTTGTCGACTAGAGAGAACGGTGTTTTTATAAGGAAAGCAGGACGCAGACTACTGGGACCAGCGAACTGGTGAACATCTAAAGACTGAATGCATTTCCCACAAAATCTGCATCTACCCAGATGAAACCCCTGCTGCAGGAGGCACATCTCTGCCACAACTGTCCCAATTCAACTTCCCAAACACCCTCCCTACTCAAATCAAATCAAAAAGCCACTGCACTCTCTGTCTCTCTCTCCTGCGCACCCCCAGGGGCCTTCCACTTATTACCCATGATGCTTTGAGAGAGCACAGTAAACCCCCCATACCCTAATCTCAGACATGAAAGGAAGCGCGCGGCCCGGGCTGAGATGATTCTACCGCTCACAGGGGAATAAGAGGAGAGAGAACGAGAGCGAGGGAGGGAGACGAGCAAGAGGTTTAATAATGACCAACTCAACCTCGTCACACCCAGCTGAAGGGTTTGGGCCCAGGGGACAGTGCGCTCTGCCCGAGGGGGTTGGGGCAGCTGAAGCAAGGGGCCCCTGAGTGATCACCCAAATCTCAGGGTGATTTAAAGGGCCAAAGCATGTCAGGGGCCCGGTTATGACACGAGGAGAGCTCTCTTATTTGTAAAACAGACATGGACTGTGTGGAACATTGTCAGACCAGGCAGAAATATTGTAGCTATATAGAGCTTATGACCCTTAGAGATTTTCAAACAAAAATGTCTGATGCTGAATGCTGATGCTTTTATGTTTACCAAACAATTCTGAAAATAAATAAATATATAAATAAATAAAATAAATACATGTGGAATTAAAGTTTAGAAAAATGTCTAATGCTGATGCTTTTATGTTTACCAAACAATTCTGAAAATAAATAAATATATAAATAAATAATAAATAAATAAATTAAAAGCCTTGAAAAGAAAGCTTTATTAAAGGGATAGTTTATCATTCTATTATTATCATTCTCATAAAATTCATCATAAAAATTATCATTCTGTTATTACTCACCCTCATGTTGTTCCAAATCTGACTTATTTTCTTCTTTGGAACACAAAAGAAGATTAGAATGATTACAAGATGAAGAATGGTGGTAACCAAACATTTCAGTTCCCATTTTATTTTATTTTATTTTATTTTATTATTTTATTTTATTATTTTATTTTATTT